>NC_058520.1:472655522-472958552 GCF_904849725.1 Hordeum vulgare subsp. vulgare
GGTAGTGGCTCCTAGCAGAACTTGCCAACTCATGTGTGTGCGCAAAGTCGTTAGACAAACCTCGACAATGTGTCATATACAATATTCCTTTTTCCTCGTGATGTTGGTTGTCAATCTCAAGGTGAGTACTTCTCACCCTTGTGGTAGCTCGACATCTCTCAAAACCGTGATGCAGAATACCGAACTAGGTTAACACTTAACCCATGTTGTGTGGCCATGCTTCCTAAATCTGATTACTCGAGAGGGCCGAGAGAGTATCCCTCTTTACATAGGGACAAATCCCATCTTGGTTAACCATGTCTCGCGGTATGTCTCATGACTCACCCAAAAGCTACCTTTATAAATACCATATTAGCATTCAATGGACCCTAAGTAAGTCAATCCTCATCCTTATAGAATATGAGAGGACCTCAGGTCTAGGACATGTCATATACATTGTACTTGAGACTGACATATGACAATAGCTCGTTGTGTCTCAAAGTGGGCCTGTTCGACTCGGTGATCTCAATCCCTGAGTCCATACTATTAGTTTAGCATCTCTATGCACATGACTTGTGAAACATAGTCATCAACTGAATCATATACTAGTAAAGGATATGTGTCCGCATAACCTTAAAAACTAGGGACTATTAGAACAATCATCATATAATATATAGTCTCACAAATAAGTCACATACTTATTGATACATATCACTGATGATATTCAAGGACAATACATAATACTCATGAATACATAGTAAATGAAATCATCACATGATTGCATCTAGGGCATATCTCCAACAGTCTCCCACTTGGAATAGAGTCAATCAACTAGGCATCATATCCGCGTGGACCTCATGTGCATTACATGCTTCGACTGTGGGAGATGCTTCGTTAATGGATCAGCAATATTTGCATCTGTGTCATCTGTGTGTATCTTGCATATGTTTACATCTCCTCTCTCGACAATGTTGCTAATAAGGTTAAAACGCCTGAGTATGTGTTGGATTTTATGATGGTTCCGTGGTTCCTTGACTTGTGCGATAACACCACTATTATCACAATAGAGGTCCAAAGGATTGGACAAGTCCTGAACCACTCCAAGATTAGAAATAAAATTCTTCACCTAAACACTTTGTTTTGCAGCTTTAGAAGTTGCAATGTGCTCAGCCTCTATTGTAGAATCAACTACTGTATCTTGCTTGGCATTCCTCCAGTCCACTCGCCTTCGTTTAGAATGAACACAAACCCTGATTGCGATCGACTATCATCCCTATCGGTTTTGAAACTAGCATCAGTGTAAGTCTTTACAACGAGCTCATCTGCACCTACATAAACCAAGAACATATCCTTTGTCCTTCTCAAGTATTTGAGGATATTCTTTATCGCTGTCCACTGACTCTCACCTCCATCAACCTCGTATATGCCTACTACACTTAGAGCAGAGCTAACACCGGGACGAGTACATACCACAGCATAAAAGATGGACCCGACAGCTCAAGCATGCGGAATCCCATCCATGCATCTTCGATCATGAGGAGTCGAGGACTCTGAACCGTGCTAAGACTTATGCCATGTGACATGGTGATATGTCCATTTTGCGTCGTGCTTTTATATCGATATTCATTGCATTATGGTCTGATTGTACACATTATGGTACAATACTTCTGCCTTCTCTCTCTTATTTTACAAGGTTTATATTAAGAGGAAGAATGTCGGCAACTGGAATTCTGGACTGGAAAAGGAGAAAATCTGAGAGACCTATTCTGCACAACTCCAAAATTTTGAAAAGTTACGGAGATTTGTTTTGGACTATATACAAAATATTGGGAGAAAGAAATACCATAGGGGCGCACCAGGAGGTCACAAGCATGCTGGGCGCGGCCTACCCCCTGGCCGCGCCCCGGTGGATTGTGGGCCCCTGGTAGGTCTCCCATGCCCATCTTCTGCTATATGAAGGGTTTTGACCTGAAAAAAAATCATATCAGAACTTTCGGGGTGAAGCGCCGCCGTCTCGAGGCGGAACTTCTGCGGAACCAATCTAGAGCTCCGACGGAGCTATTCTACCAGGGAAACTTCCCTCCCAGAGGGGGAAATCGAAGCCATCGTCATCACCAACGATCCTCTCATCAAGAGGGGGTCAATCTCCATCAACATATTCACAAGCACCATCTCCTCTCCAAACCCTACTTCATGTCTTGTATCTGATCTTTGTCTCAAAACCTCAGATTGGTACGTGTGGGTTGCTAGTAGTGTTGATTACTCCTTGTAGTTGATGCTAGTTGGTTTACTTGGTGAAAGATCATATGTTCATATCCTTAATGATTATTAATAATCCACTGATTATGAACATGAATATGCTTTGTGCGGACATGGGATAAGTGTGGCTATAAGTAATCATGTGTATTTGGTATTTGTTTAGTATTTTGATGAGATGTATGTTGTCTCTCCTCTAGTGGTGTCATGTGAACGTCGACTGCATGACACTTCACCATTATTTGCGCCTAGAGGAAGGCATTGGGAAGTAATAAGTAGATGATGGGTTGCTAGAGTGACAGAAGCTCAAAACCCTAGTTTATGTGTTGCTTCATAAGGGGCTGATTTGCATCCATATGTTTTATGTTATGGTTAGATTTATCTTAATTCTTCTTTCGTAGTTGCGGATGCTTGCGAGAGAGGTTAATCATAAGTGGGATGTTTGTACAAGTAAGGGCAGCACCCAAGCACCGGTCCTCCCACATATCCAATTATCAAAGTAACGAACGCGAATCATATGAGCATGATGAAAACTAGCTTGACAGAAACTCACATGTGTCCTCGGGAGCGCTTTGCTTTATATAAGAGTTTGTCCAGGCTTGTCCGTTGCTACAAAAAGGATTGGGACACCTTGCTGCACATTTGTTACAATGGTTACTTGCTACCCGTTAGAAATTACCTTATACAAAACTATCTCTTACCGATAATTTCAGTGCTTGCAGAGAATACCTTACTGAAAATCGCTTGTCATTTCTTTCTGCTCCTTGTTGGGTTCGACACTCTTACTTATCAAAAGGACTATGATAGATCCCCTATAATTATGCGTCATCAAGACTCTTTTCCGGCACCATTTACGGGGAGTGACGTTCCTTTGGTGAGTGGCACTTGGTAAGGAAAAATTTATGTATTGTGCTGAAATTTACTATCACTTGTCACTATGGAAAATAATCCTCTGAGGGGCTTGTTCGGGGTATCTTCGCCCTGACCAGAAGCACAAAGAGATGCTATTCAACCTACTACACCTACTGAAAATATTTATTATGAAATTCCTTTGGGTATGATAGGAAAACTGCTAGCTATTCCTTATGCGGGAGATGGAACACTACATCCTGATTTGCATCTAATCTATGTGGATGAAGATTGTGGATTATTTAAGCTTGCAGGTTTGCCCGAGGATGATGTCAAGAAGAAGGTCTTTCCTTTATCTTTGAAGGAGAAGGTATTGACATGGTATAGGCTATGTGCTGATATTGGATCATGGAACTACAACCGACTGAAATTGGAATTTCATCAGAAGTTTTATCATATGCATCTGGTTCATCGTGATTGGAATTATATTTATAATATTTGGCCTCGTGAAGGAGAAAGAATTGCTCAAGCTTGGGGGAGGCTCAATTCAATGTTACATTCATTCCCTAATCATGAGCTCTCGAGAGAAATTATTATTCAAAAAATTTATGCTCGGCTCTCTTGTAATGATCAATCCATGCTCGATACTTCTTGTGTTGGTTCCTTTCTGAAGAAAGATATTGAATTCAAATGGGAATTACTGGAAAGAATTAAAGCAACTCTGAAGATTGGGAACTCGACGAAGGTAATGAGTTAGGTATAAGCCTTAAGTTCAATTGTGTTAAAACCTTTATAGATACCGATGCTTTTCGTGATTTTAGCATTAAATATGGACTTAACTCTAAGGTAGTGGCTTCATTCTGTGAATCCTTTGCTACTCATGTTGATCTCCCCAAGGAGAAGTGGTTTAAATATCATCCTCCCATTGAAGTTAAAGTGGTTGAACCTATTAAAGTTGAAGAAGAAACTATTATTTATAATGTTGTTCTTGTTATTTCTACTCCTTATATTGAGAAATCACCCTTTCATGTTAGAATAAAAGAACATGCTAAAGCTTCAACTGTGGTTCGTAAGAGTTGCACTAGAACACCAATACCTCCTGGACAAATTAAAGTTGAACCTAATATTTCTATGGTTAAAGATCTCTTGGTTGAAAATATTGATGGGCATGTCATTCATTTCTGTGATGAAGCTTCTAGAATTGCTAGACCTGATACTAAAGGTAAACATAGACCTATTGTTGGCGTGCCTCTTGTTTCTGTTAAAATAGAAGATCATTGTTATCATGGCTTATGTGATGTGGGTGCTAGTGTGAGTGCAATTCTCTTTACCTTATACCAAGAAATTATGAATGATATTGCACCAGCTGAATTAGAAGAAATTGATGTGACCATCAAGCTTGCTAATAGAGATACTATTGCACCAATTGGGATTGTTAGATATGTTGAAGTCTTGTGTGGGAAAATAAAGAATCCTACTGATTTTCTTGTTCTTGGTTCCCCACAAGATGATTTTTTGTCCCATTATATTCGGTAGACCCTTCTTGAATACTGTTAATGCTAAGATTGATTGTGAGAAAGAAACGGCTACTGAAAGTTTTGGGGATGTGTCTCATGAGTTCAATTTCTCTAAATTTTGTAGACAACCCCATGACAAACAATTGCCTAGTAAATATGAAATTATTGGCCTCGCTTCTATTGTTGTGCCTCCTACTGATCCCTTAGAACAATATTTGCTAGATCATGAAAATGATATGCATTTGAATGAAAGGAATGAAATACATAAGATTTCTTTGATCAACAGCCTATTTTGAAAAGCAACATGTGTGTTGAAGTACTTGGGGATCCTCCTCCCCCCAAGGGTGATCTCGTGTTTGAGCTTTAACAATTACCTGATACTGTGAAGTATGCTTATCTAAATTAAAAGGAGATATATTATGTTATTATTAGTGCTAACCTTTCAGGGCATGAAGAAAAGAGATTATCGAAAACATTGAGGAAGCATCGTGCTGCTATTGGATATACTCTTGATGATCTTAAGGGCATTAGTCCCACTCTATGCCAGCACAAAATTAACATGGAGCCTGATGCTAAACCAGTTGGTGATCACCAACGATGGTTAAATCCTAAAATGAAGGAAGTGGTAAGAAATGAAATACCAATGGTTTTGGAGGTAGGTATAATTTATCCTATTGCTGATAGTAGATGGGTTACCCCGTTCATTGTGTCCCTAAAAAGGCAGGTATTACTGTTGTCCCTAATGATAAAAAATTGATCCCACAAAGAATTGTTACATGGCATAGAATGGTAATTTTATTTTAGGAAATTAAATAAAGCTACTAGGAAAGATCATTACCCTCTAACTTTTATTTATCAAATTCTAGAAAGACTATCCAAACATACACATTTTTGCTTTCTAGACGGTCATTCTGGTTTTTCTCAAATACCTATGTCAAAAGAGGATCAAGAGAAGACCACTTTTACTTGCCCTTTCGGTACCTTTTCTTATAGACGTAAGCCTTTTGGTTTATGCAATGCACCTGCTACCTTTCAAAGATGTATGATGGCTATATTCTGTGACTTTACTGAAATGATTGTGGATGTTTTCATGGACGATTTTTCCATTTACGGAACTTCTTTTGATGATTGCTTGAGCAACCTTGATCGAGTTTTGCAGAGATGTGAAGAAACTAATCATGTCTTGAATTGGGAGAAGTGCCACTTATGGTTAATTAAGGCATTGTCTTGGGACACAAAATCTCCGAAAGAGGTATTGAATTTGATAAAGCTAAAGTTGATGCTATTGAAAATATGTCGTGTCCAACAGATATCAAACGTATAAGAAGTTTGCTTGGTCATGCTAGATTCTATGGGAGGTTTATTAAATACTTCTCTAATATTTCTAAGCCTCTCACTAATCTTTTGCAAAAGTATGTTCCATTCGTTATTGATGATAAGTGTGTAGAACCAATTGAAATTCTTAAGAGAGCCTTGATCACCGCACCTCTTGTTCAACCACATGATTGGAATCTACCTTTTGAAATTATGTGTGATGCTTGTGATTATGTTGTTGGTGTTGGTCTAGGACAAAGAGTTGATAAGAAATTAAATGCTATCCATTATGCCAGTAAAATTTTAGACAGTGCTCAGAGAAACTACGCTACCACTGAAAAGGAATTTTAGCAATTGTGTTTGCTTGTGATAAGTTTAGACCTTATATTGTTGATTCCAAAGTAACTGTTCACACTGATCACACTGTTATTAAATACCTTATGGAAAAGAAATATGCTAAACCTAGACTTATTAGATGGGTTCTTCTGCTACAAGAATTTGACCTGCATATTATTGATAGAAAGGGTGCAAATAACCCCGTAGCAGGTAAGTTGTCTAGATTAGAGAATGTTCTTGATGACCCACTACCTATTGATGATAGCTTCCCTGATGAACAATTAGTTGTCATAAATGCTTCACGCAGTACTCCTTGGTATGTTGCTTATGCTAACTACATCATTGCTAGATTTATACTGCCTAGTTTCACATACCAACAAAAGAAAAAGTTCTTCTATGATTTAAGACATTACTTTTGGGACGATCCACACCTTTATAAAGAAGGAGTAGATGGTATTATTACACGTTGTGTACCTTAGCATGAACAGAGGCCTACGGGGGACACCACGCTGTAGATAGATCTGCACACAAGGTATTACAATCTAGTTTTTATTGGCCTACTCTCTTCAAGGATGCTCGTAAGTTTGTCTTGGCTTGTGATGGATGTCAAAGAATTGGTAATATTAGTAGACGTCAGGAAATGCCTATGAATTACTCTCTTGTTATTGAACCATTTGATGTTCGGGGTTTTGATTATATGGGACCTTTTCCAAAGTCCAATGGGTATACTCATATTCTAGTTGTTGTTGACTATGTTACTAAGTGGGTAGAAGCTATTCCAACTAGTAGTGCTGATCATAACACTTCTATTAAAATGTTGAAAGAAGTTACTTTCCCTAGATTTGGTGTCCATATAGATTTAATGACGGATGGTTGTTCACACTTTATTCATGGTGCTTTATGTAAATTGCTTGCTAGGTATATTGTTAACCATAGAATTGCATATCCTTATCATCCTCAGTCTAGTGGTCTAGTAGAATTGAGAAATAGAAAAATTAAATTGATCTTGCAAAAGACCGTTAATAGGTCTAGAAAGAATTGGTCTAAGAAACTTGACGATGTGTTATGGGCTTATAGAACCGCTTACAAAAACCCTATGGGTATGTCTCCGTATAAAATGGTTTATAGTAAAGCATGTCATTTACCTCTAGAGCTAGAACGTAAAGCTTATTGGGCAATTAAAGAGCTTAACTATGATTTCAAACTTGCTGGTGAGAAGAGGTTATTTGACATTAGCTCGCTTGATGAATGGAGAACCGAGGCCTATGAGAATGCTAAGTTGTTTAAAGAAAAGGTTAATAGATGGCATGATAGAAGGATACAAAAGCGTGAATTCAATGTAGGTGGTCATGTCCTACTATACAGCTCTCATTTAAGATTTTTTGCAGGAAAACTTCTCTCTAAATGGGAAGGGCATTACATTATCGAGGAAGTATATTGTTCTGGTGCCATCAAGATCAACAATGCCGAAGGCAGGAATCCTAAGGTGGTAAATGGGCAAAGAATCAAACATTATATCTCAGGTACTCCCATAAATGTTGATACCAATATTATCAATACCATAACTCCGGAGGAGTACATTAGGGAGACCTATCAGAACATTTCCAACTCCAAAAAGAAATAGGTATGTGTTACGTAAGAAAACCGACTCCAAATATTTTCCAAGGCAATTTTTATCAGTTTTGGATTATTTAAAAAATTAGGAAAATTTAAAGCAGTCCAAAAAGTGCACGAGGAGGCAAAAAGCCAGGGGCGCGGCCTACCCCTTGGTCGCGCCCTACAGGCTTGTGGCCACCCCGTGTACCCTTCAGACTCTGTTTTCTTGTGGTATGCACTTTCGGCTCGGTAAAAATTCTTTATATAATCTCCCGAAGGTTTTGACCTTCATATCACGATAATATCTCCTATTTTCGTTTTGAGCTGTTTCTGCAGCAGATTTAGATCAACATGGCGTCTTCATGTGCTTTGAAGGACAAGTTCTTCAACAGGTTCATCAAACCCTACCTTGCAGAGGTGCTGCAACACCCTCAAATCATTGAGATGCATGAGGGGGTGCTGCACATCCGTGATGTTGAGGGGCCAAAGAAGACCCGAAGTGTGGAGACAAGGCTCGAAGCAATGGAGCAAAAATTCTTCAAGTGCCAAGGGATGGTGGAACGAGGACCCAATGCCAATCACATGATGATTGCATAGTTTATCCATAAGCACAAGCTAGACGCCAAGGACATCTGGGATCACGTCTTCAAGATTTATGAGAAAATCGAGCATCTCCAAGCCCAGATCTATGACGTGCAAAACCAAAACTGTGAGTATGAATACAGATTTAAGAGAATGAGTTTGGGTGCAGATTTGAGGATCTCGGAGACTCTTTCATCTTTTTACGATGGTGAGCCCATGCCTTGGAAGATGGAGGACAAGCCCTCAACCTCACCAACAACTCCAACATCACCACCTCCGAAGAAAGACAACTAAACACATGGGTATGGGCACTCCCCTTGGCTTGTGCCAAGCTTGGGGGAGGTTCCCCGGTATCGTATCACCATCACACCTTTTACTTTCTTCATTTTTCTTTGTTCGATCCATTTGGTAATGTCTTGATCTAGTAGAATAAAGTTTTAGTGTGATCTAGTTTTGAGTTTAATTAGCTTTATGTTCCCCTACGTAAGCAAGTCCGAGAGTTATATAATAAAGAGTAGTTTGAGTTGAGGGCTTTGCTTGCTTGCTATGATCTTGAGAAATAGAAATAGAAAGAAGTTTAGAATAAAAGCAAAAGATTATATATAATTATCTTATGGGGAGTGATGACTTCACATATAAAAAGTATGTCGACTGAAATTTGTTGTGGGTTGACAAGCAAAGCTATTGGTCATTGTTGCAATTAAAAGGAAGTAGTAAATAAAGAGAGGTTCACATATAAATATATTATCCTAGATATCTTTTGTGAATCTGGGCACTCATTAAAATATTATATGTTAAGAAATTGATATTGGACAAGGAAGACAACATACTGAGTTATGTTTGCTTATTTTCTAATACAAGTTATATGGTTATAGATCCTCCAACATGTGTCGCTTGCTTCCACCCCATATTAGCCAAAAACGTCCGTACCAAGTAGAGATACAACTTGTGCATCCAAACGCCTTAAATCCAGTTTTGCCTTGAGAGTCTACCATACCTACCTATGGATTGAGTAAGATCCTTCAAGTAAGTTGTCATCGGTGCAAGCAATAAAAATTGCTCTTAAAATGTGTGTGAGGAAAATACACTTTATACGAACTTGTGATATAGAAGAAATAAAAGCGACAGACTGCATAATAAAGTTCTCTACCACAAAGGGTAATATAAAGTGTCGTTCTTTTGCATTAAGGGATTGTGCACCCAACTATAAAAGTGCATGACAACCCCTGCTTGCCTCTGTGAAGGGCCTATATGTTACCTTTACTTTCTAGTACTTACCTTTATGTAAGAGTCGTGGTGATCTTCACCATTTCCTTTATTTCTCCTTTATATTTTGGCAAGCTTCGCGTGTTGGGGAATGATCTAGGCAAATATATCCACTCAGATGTGGGTGATCATGAGTTATTATTGTTGACATTCCCTTGAGGTAAATAGTTGGGAGGCAAAACTATAAGCCCCTATCTTTTTGTGTGTCCGATTGAAGATTTGACCTCATAGGTACCGCGTGAGTGTGAGCAATTATGAAAGACTATAAGATGATTGAGTGTGTGGATTTGCTTTACAAGCTCTTATATTGACTCTTTCCTACGTTGCAAAAAATTGGAATTGCTTCAATGACTGAAACCATAGTTTGTTTGTTCTCAATAGAGTTCTTGATTCATATTTTACCTTGTGAATGAATTGTTACTCTTGGTGGGGAACGTTGCATGGGAAACAAAAAAATTCCTACGCACAGGAAAATCTATCATGGTGATGTCCATCCACGAGAGGAGATTTGGATCTACGTACCCTTGTAGATCACACGGCAGGAAGCATTAAGAAACACGGTTGATGTAGTGGAACGTCTTCACGTTCCTCGATCCGCCCCACGAACCGTCCCGCGATATGTCCCATGATCTGTTCCGATCTAGCACCGAACGGACGGCACCTCCGCGTTCAGCACACGTACAGCTCGACGATGATCTCGGCCTTCTTGATCTGGCAAGCAAGACAGAGAGGTAGACGAGTTCTCCGGTAGCGTGACGGCGCCGGTGGTGGTGATGATCTACTCCTGCAGGGCTCCGCAGAAATCCGATCGGTCTAGGGTTGATTTGTACGTGGAAAAAGTTGTCTCAAATCAGCCCTAAGTCACCACTATATATAGGAGGGAGGGGAGGAGACTTGCCTTGAGGGCCAAGCCCTCAAGGGTGCGCCGTCTAGGAGGAGAGGAGGAATCCTACTTCAATTAGGATTGGAAAGTGGAGTCCTTCTCTTCCTTCCCACCTCCCCCTTTTTCTCTTCTTTTTTTCTTCTCTTGGCGCCAAGGCCTTCATGGGCTGTCCCACCAGCCCACTAAGGGCTGGTGTACCACTCTAAAGCCATTGTGCTCCCTCCGGGTGGGTAGCCCCCCCTCCCGGTGAACTTCTGGAACCCATTCGTCACTCCCAGTACAATGCCGGTAATGCCCGAAATCTTTCCGGTAACCAAATGAAACCATCCTATATATAAATCTTCGTTTCCGGACCATTCCGGAAACCCTCGTGATGTCTGTGATCTCACCCAGGACTCCGAACAACATTCGGTAACCACACATATAACTCAACTATACTAAAACATCATCGAACCTTAAGTGTGCAGACCCTGCGGGTTCGAGAACTATGTAGACATGCCCCGAGGCACTCCTCGGTCAATATCCAATAGCGGGACCTGGATGCCCATATTGGATCCTACATATTCTCCGAAGATCTTATCGGTTGAACCTCAGTGTCAAGGATTCATATAATCCCGTATGCCATTCCCTTTGTCCTTCGGTATGTTACTTGCCCGAGATTCAGTCGTTGGTATCCGCATACCTATTTCAATCTCGCTACCGGAAAGTCTCATTACTGTTCCGTAATACAAGATCCCGTGACTTACACTTAGTCACATTGCTTGCAAGGCTTGTGTGTGATGTTGTATTACCGAGTGGGCCCCGAGATACCTCTCCGTCACATGGAGTGACAAATCCCAGTCTTGATCCATACTAACTCAACGGAGACCTTTGGAGATACCTGTAGAGCACCTTTATAGTCACCCAGTTATGTTGTGATGTTTGATGTACAAAAGGTATTCCTCCGGTGCCAGTGAGTTATATGATCTCATGGTCATAGGAATAAATACTTGACACGCAGAAAAAAATAGCAATAAAATAACACGATCAATATGCTACTTTCATAGTTTGGGTCTAGTCCATCACATGATTCTCCTAATGATGTGATCCAGTTATCAAGTGACAACACTTGCACATAGCCAGAAAACCTTGACTATCCTTGACCAGTTATCAAGTGACAACACTTGCACATAGCCAGAAAACCTTGACTATCCTTGATCAACTGGCTAGCCAACTGGAGGCTTGCTAGGGACATTGTTTTGTCTATGTATCCACACATGTATCTATGTTTTCATTCAATACAATTATAGAATGGATAATAAACGATTATCTTTAAACAGGAAATATAATAACAACTATTTATCATTGCCTCTAGGGCATATTTCCAACAACTCTAGCATAAGAAATTATATGTCAATATGTGTTGATGTTCTAAAGATAACCATGGTGCCTTCATGTTCGTATTTTATTTTCATCGACACCTCTATCTCTAAATATGTGGGCATATTTATCGATCTCGGTTTTCGCTTGAGGATAAGCGAGGTCTAAGCTTCGGGGAGTTGATACGTCCATTCTGCATCATGCTTTTATATCAATATTTATTGCATTACGGGCTGATAATACACATTATGCTACAATACTTATGCCTTTTCTCTCTTATTTTACAAGGTTTACATGAAGAGCGAGAATGCCGGCAGCTGGAATTCTGGACTGGAAAAGGAGCAAATCTGGGAGATCTATTCTGCACAACTCCCAAAGTTCTGAAAAGTTACAGAGAATTGTTTTGGAATGTATAAAAAATATTGGGCGAAAGAAATACCAGAGGGGACCCAGCAGGAGGTCACAAGCCTGCTGGGCGCGGCCTACCACCTGGCCGCGCCCCTATGGCTTGTGGGCCCGCTGATAGGTCTTCGGTGCCCATCTTATGCTATATAAAGGGTTTTGACCTGGAAAAAATCACATCATAACTTTCAGGGCGAAGTGTCGCCTTCTCAAGGCGGAACTTCGGCAGAACCAATCCAGAGCTCCAACGGAGCTATTCTGCCGGGGATACTTCCCTCCCTGAGGGGGAAATCCAAGCCATCAACATCACCAATGATCCTCTCATCGAGAGGGTGTCAATCTCGATCAACATATTCATTATCACCATCTCCTCTCCAAATCCTAGTTCATCTCTTGTATCCGATCTTTGTCTCAAAACCTTAGATTGGTACCTGTGGGTTGCTAGTAGTGTTGATTACTCCTTGTAGTTGATGCTAGTTGTTTACTTGGTGGAAGATCATATGTTCAGATCCTTAATAATTATTAATACTCCTATCATTATGAACATGAATATTCTTTGTGAGTAATTATGTTTGTTCCTCAGGACATGGGATAAGTTTGGCTATAAGTAATCATGTGAATTTGGTATTCTTCGATATTTTTATGAGATGTATGTTATCTCTCCTCTAGTGGTGTCATGTGAACGTCAACTACATGACACTTCACCATTAATTAGACCTAGAGGAATGCATTGGGAAGTAATAAGTAGATGATGGGTTGCTAGAGTGACAGAAGCTTAAACCCCAGTTTATGCGTTGCTTCGTAAGGGGCTGATTTGGATCCATATGTTTTATGCTATGGTTAGATTTATCTTAATTCTTCTTTCGTAGTTGCAGATGCTTACAAGAGAGGTTAATCATAAGTAGGATGTTTGTCCAATTAAGGGCAGCACCCAAGCACCGGTCCACCCACATATCAAATTATCAAAGTAACGAACGTGAATCATATGGGCATGATGAAAACTAGCTTGACAGAAATTCCCATGTATCCTCGGGAGCGTTTTGCTTTATATAAGAGTTTTTCCAAGCTTGTCCTTTGCTACAAAATGGGTTGGGACACCTTGCTGCACCTTTTCTACAATTGTCACTTGCTACCCGTTACAAATTACCTTATCACAAAACTATCTGTTACCGATAACTTCAATGCTTGCAGAGAATACCTTACTAAAAACCGCTTGTCATTTCCTTCTACTCCTCGTTGGGTTCGACACTCTTACTTATCGAGAGGACTATGATAGGTCCCCTATACTTGTGGGTCATCACATGGGCAAGAACCTTTTCTTGGTATCTTGCATGTTGGACTACTTCAACACCTTGTCTACATACGTACTTTGGCTTAATCCAATAAGACTTCTTGATGTATTACTATAGATTTTGATTCCCAGAATATAAGATGATTCTCCCAAGTCTTTCATTGAAAAACTATTTTTCAATAAGTCCTTCACAGACTCAAGCATTTGAACATCATTCCTAATCAACAATATGTCATCCACATAAAGGATGAGAAATACAACTCAGGTCCCACTGACCATCTAGAATACACAATGATTATAGTCGTTCTTGATGAAGCCAAACTCTTTGACTACTTCATTAAAATTAATGTTCCAATTCCAAGATGTTTCCCTCAATCCATAAATGGATCTCTGAAGCTTGCATACCCTTGAACTTTTCAAAAGTTTCTGACTTGTGCTTCACCAAGTAGACATATCCATATCTACTAAAGTTGTTTGTAAAATTCATGAAGTATTGTAAACCTCCACTGGCTGTCGTGCTCATTGGTCCACATACATCACTATGTATAAGTTCCAATAGCTCAGACGCCCTCTCACAACTCTTTGCAAAAGGTGTTTTAGTCATCTTGCCGAGTAGGCAGGACTCACATATCTCAAATGATTCAAAATCAATTGAAGTTAGAATTCCATCATCATGGAGCTTCTTCATGCACTTTTGACTAATGTGTCCTAGTCGACAATGCCAGATGTAAGTTGGATTTATCTCGTTAGGCTTATGCCTCTTGACATTTATGTTATAGACAGATTCACCTTGAAGATCTAATAAAATAACCCGTTCACAACAGGTGCAAAGCCATAAAAACATTATTCAATAAAATAGAACAACCATTGTCCTTAATACTGAATTCATAACTTTGCCTCATCAAACATGAGGCCAAATAAAGTTACGACTTAATGGAGGATAATAATAACAATTATGAAGTTCCATTACAAATCATGAACGTAAATTAAGTTGCATGGTGTCGATGGCTAACGCGGCAACTCTTGCTTTATTCCAGACGCGAATATCAACTTCTCCTCTTGCAACATTCCTAGTCCTTCATAGCCTCTGCATCGAGTTGCATATATGAGCAACCGATCCGGTATCATATAGCCAATATCTACTAGAAATATCATCAAGAAAAATGTCTATAAGATATACACCAAGTTTACCTGGAGAAGAAGTCACACTTCCAGTCTTCTTGCCTATCTCGGCAAGCCACTTGCTACAGTTGCTCTTCCAACGATCGTTTCCTTGGATTGAAAGCAAACAGTCCCCGTGTTTGGTCCGGACTTGGGCGCGGAAGCGGTAGTAGGAGTTGCCTCCTTGCCCTTTTCCTTAGCCTTTTTCCTGGATGAGCTCTTCTTGAACTTTGTCTTGTTTTGCACCATCAACACTTGTTGTGTGCCTTTCTTGATATCCTGCTCTGCCACTTTTTGCATAGCATGCAATTCAGTGAGTTTCTTCTCCATGCCGTGCATATGGTAGTTCGAGATGAACACCCCATAGCTACACAAAAGAGAACCCGGAATTGTATCCATGGACAACTCGTCTCCAAGTGGGAAGCCTAACCGATCCACATCTTTCATGTATCTGATCATCTTGATCACAAGCGGGCTTAGTGGATCGCCCTCTTTTAGCTTACAATCCATCAAGGATCGAAAAACATTGAACCTTTCGGTCCTTGCCCGCATATAAAACATGCTCTTGAGGTTCTCGATCATATCGGAAGCCTCAATGTTTTCGAAATACCGTTGCAAATCGGGCTCCATACTAGCCAGCATGAGATAGTTGATCTTGTTTGACTCATCAACGATTTTCTGGTGGGCATTCCTTGCTGTGACATTAGCATTCTCGGCAGGTTCCTCTGGAAGGGGATCCTCTAGAACATGTTCCTTTTTATCATGCTTGAGAACAATTCTCATATTTCTATACCACGTAGTATAGTTTGTTCCACTCAGTTTATCCTTTTCTAGGATTGATTTCAACAAAAAAGTAGGTTGAGGAGGTGGTGCCATTGATCTACAACACAAATATGCAAAACACTAAGACATGTATTCATGAAGAGTAATTCTAATGAAACATTTTAATAAGATCATTACTCCCACTAAAATCAACATCCCTACGTTGATGCTTATCAATTCAAGATCCAAGATCCACATGTCAACTAATGAGCTTTTGCATCACTGCTAGAAGACTAGATCACTTGGTAATCAACACTTGCTAATCGTATCTTTATATGTCTCTTGTTTGTTGGGGACATCTCATGCCTCGCCAACTCTTATGCCTAGAGGCCCAAAATTGTTTTGATAGCCATGACAAGTTAACCAATGCTTTGCTCGGAAGTATCCCACACAAACGCACCACGTTATGGAGAATTAGCACCATCCTGATTTTATAGGCCCACCACTAAAGATACTTAACATGTGATGGTGCAACAATTGGGGAGGTAATTTTACATTACATTTTTTGAAGGATCACCCTACTTAAAACATCTATCATGCAAAAATAAGGAAACAAAAGGGATAAACTTTCACATGCAGTTTATATGTGTGTGATATGGTATAGCCTCTTTCATTAACGCATGCTGATCTCCATCTCCACATGCGCTGAATGCCCATGGCGATGTTCATCTCCATGCATGGTTTCCCTTGTGGTGATCTCCATCTCCACACCACGATGCCAACTGCCAAGTGTTACATAGCATACTATGCTATTACAAACTAATAGCTATGCGATTAAATTACATCACAAGGCATCTCACGTTGACACGCAGGTCATTAATACAATAATGGGACAACCATATGGCTCTATCCAGTTGCCGCATACATGACACACAGGTCATGATATAATAATTTACAAGCAACATTCATGGGTTATACAAAATCACAAGCATTCCCTGCAAAAACAAGTAAGACGATCTACCATAAAAAATAAAATAGTCCAAATCTCTATTTTCCAAGAGGATTTTGACCTCGAAATGTTTGCTGAAAACGACAAAGCGATGGAAGGTCAAATTCATCTTTTCATTCTCTTCAGTTTGATAGGTCATGAAGCGTAAACGGAGTTCGTATGCAAAAGTTATGCCCGTTTTACTATGATTGCTCCAACAAATTTCAGCACTACGGGAATCACATTTCCAATCTTTGTTCCGGTTCGATCAATCTCATTGATCTTCGCGTGTCTGCATATGGATTTATGTTCCACTGTCTACCCCAATGACAGAAACCGACCGGTAGGGGTAATTCGTGTCACGACCTCTACATCACGATCACGGAAGCTAGATCACGAAACCAACCTTCAACACTGACGTGAACGGCCGATCTCATCGACCCGCACCTCAAAGTACATATCTCATGTGCAAATTACCGAATCTATCAACACACGACAGAGGCACTGATACCATTATTGGAACATGCGGTACGCTATGCTAGCGCCAAATAAAAATTTCTACCGTGCACCCAAGAACATGCTGCTGAGAATAGATCACGGAGTCGGATTTATCACTAGACACGCAGTCATTGCAGCGAAAGTAGAGTTCATGACGCGTGTAGTCGATCAACTGATTCGTCTCCTTCTCCTACAACAGATCTCCCACAAGCAGCGACCCGCGGATCCCTCGAAAAATTCGTCCAAGCACCACAGATGCGATGCCTCCAAGGTATCCACACGTACAAAGCAGCGTTGGGCGGCGAATAGCTAGGTCCGAGCGCACGGCTTGGCGGCGTGGGGAGTGACGGTGGTTTTCAAGGGAATGAAAAGGATCAACCCTAAAAAGTGTCTCCACTCCCCTTTATATAGACCTCTGAGGTGGGCTCAACACTTCAGGCGTACGATGAGTCTAGTCCCATTTTCCATTCGGATCCAATCCAAATGGGCTGCAATCCCTTAAGTGTGCGACCCTACAGGTTCACACACACATGGACACGACACGAGTCGATAGTCGGTAGCGGCTCCTAGCAGAACATGCCAACTCCCATGTGTGCGCAAAGTAGTTAGACGAACCTCGACAATGTGTCATATACAACATTCGTTTTGCCTCATGATATTGGTTGTCAAGCTCAAGGTGAGTACTTGTCACCCTTGTGGTAGGTCGACATCTCTTCTCGAAACCATGATGCAGATTCCCGAACTAGGTTAGAACTTAACCCATGTCGCATGGTCATGCTTTCTGAATATGACCACTCAAGAGGGCCCAGAGAATATCTCTCCTTATAGAGGGGCAAATCCCATCTTGGTCAACCATGTCTCGCGGCATGTCTCACGACTCAGCCAAAAACTACCTTTATAACTACCCTAAGTGAGTCGATCCTCATCTCGAGAACATGAGAGGACCTCAGGTCTAGGACATTCCATATACATTTTACTTGAGACTAACATATGACAATAGCTCGTTGTGTCTCAAAGTGGGTCTTTTCGACTCGGTGATCTCAATCCCCAAGTCCATACTATTACTTTAGCATGTCTATGCACATGACTTGTGAACATAGTCATCAACTGAATTGTATACTATTAAAGGGTATGTGTCTGCATAACCTTAACAACTAAGGACTATTAGAACAATCATCATACAATATATAGTCTCACAAATAAGTCACATACTTATTGATACATATCACTTATGATGTTCAAGGACAATACAAAATACTCATGAATACATAGGAAATGAAATCATCAACTGATTGCCTCTAGGGCATATCTCCAACGCTTACCCTCCTTGGGTTGAAGTCTCCATCAACATGGACGTACGATAGCACCACCTATCAAAACGACGCCAAAAAACACTGTGTCATCCTTGCGTTTGATCTTCCTAATTCTAATCCTTACTTTCATGTGCATATATTTACTTACCGCTGCTATACTCATAGACTTGCATGTGTAGGGTGTGTTTGACTTGCTATAATTACTAAAGCCTGCCAACCATCAAAATTGGGAAAAGGTTATGTTTTAATTTTGTCAAGTAGTCTATTCACCCCCCCTCTAGACATCCGTTCTAGTGATCCCATAGTACTTACGCTTAGCATTGCACAAAGAGGTGTATCAATAGTAGTAGTGGTAGGTAGTGCGCAGTACTACGTCGAGCGGTACTATCGCGCTACTTCCGTGTGAATGGCCAATGACTCGGGAAGAAAAATCTAAGCGGTAGTAGGCGTGGATGTCGAGGATGGTTGTACCACTCAAGCAGTACTACCACTACACAACAACGGTACTTCTTCTTAACACGTTGAAGTTTAGGTATTCTCCAGAAGTGGAGTACTAGACACAGCCTTAGTATCGCATGAGCGATACCGCCACTCTGTACTACCCTTGAACAAATGGCAAACAAGAAAACCCAAAACATAAGCGGGTGGGACCTTAGCACTAGAGGGCGGCAATATCGCTGGAGTGCTACTACCTCTCCCTAGCACGGTACATACGCTTAAGTGGGTTTGAGAAATCCTAAGAAGAAGCCAGGGAAGCTCCAAAGTGTGGGGAAGGAAAGTGGGTGCAAGTGTGTACGCCCGAACCTTTGCAAATGCGGACCCCCTCTTCATAGTACGGGTTTCCTATGACTCAAAACCACCAAAATGAAATCGTCGTAATATAATTGTCCTCTCTTTTATACACCAAGGAGAAGTAAACCGTCTTGTGCCATCTAATAACCTCTGAAAGCTAAATGCACACGGTTAGTCCACAAAGCTCATTGTCATCAATCATCAAAACCATTTAGGGAGAAATATACCCTAACACATGCACACACACGTGGACACACTGGTTGCACCATACCCATTACCGTCACATTCCATCATTTTACATGAGCTCCACTCAAAGTATAATTCTCTTCAAGTGTGTTTTAGTGATAATGATAGTATGAACTACAAACTAATCTTGTGCGGTAAGTATATATGAAAGGTAACTTTTTATTTGTTTTCTAGTATAAGAAAACAAGAAATAAATACAAGTAAAGTAAATAGTGTCGAGGTGCAGCAAGTGGCCCAATCCTTTTGAACACAATTGATAAGCCGAGGGACTAAACTTATAAAGACTAAGGCGTTCCTGAGGACACACAGAAGAGATAGTCAGGTGCTTTCGTCATATTCCGTCTAGCACTATGTTTTGTATTGATAAGTGTTATGTGGGTGGATCTTAACTAGTGCACCGTCTAGGCTAAGACAAGTACACTCTTATGATTAATCCCCCTTGCAATCATCTGCAAATACAAGAGAGAAGTTAAGCCAAAGCCTAACCATAGCAATAAGCTTTAGGATCCAATACTCCCTCATGCAAAAGTATTAAAACTTGGGTTCAGGTTTCTGTCACTCCGGCAACCCACCATAAGCATTCTTTATACACGATGCATTCCTCTAGGTCCTTAAAAGGTGAAGTGTTATGTAGTCGACGTTCACATAACACCACTAGAAGAATAACACCATAACTTAAATATCAATCAACACATATTACTTCAACATCATATGACTACTAACATCTAGACTTTTCCCATGTCCTCAAGAACTAATGAACTACTCACAAGACATAAAAGGTATCATGATCAGAGGTAATGAAAATATGATTAACAATCTGGTCATAACAATATCCTCCAACAAAACTCAATAGCATTCACCACAAAAGATTAATCAACACCGGTAGAGTAGAGGGGATGAATAGTGCAAGGTACAACTCCGATTGCAATGGTGAAGTAGATGGGATGAAGGTGGATATGGTGTTGGTGTTGGTGATGATGGTGATGATGATCTCGATGATGCATGTGACGATGGTGATGACGATGAGGACGATCTCCCCTTCTGGGAGCAGTTCTCCCCAGCGGAATCTGCCCGCCGGAAAGGTCTTTTCTTTTCTGTAGGTTTCCGCCACGGAGCAGCACCAGAATCGCGAAAACTCTTTTGTGTCCGGAATTTTTAGGTCAATAGGGAGATATAGGCCAAAGGAGAGTGTCGGGGGTCGGCCCGTCACTCAGGCGGCCTCCTGGCGCGGCCTTGGGGGGGCGCCAGCAGGTCGCCTGGGTGACCTGTGGCCCCCTCCGGCCCTTCTTTGGCCTGTCTTCGGTACCCGTTCGGAAACTTCTTACCTCAAAAATTCAGCTCAATTGGAGATGTTCAAATATTGCAACTGTTCATGCTATTTTCTCCGCTGAGTCCTGCGTCTGCTGTTTCGGCACCGGAAAGTTGGAAACTATGTAAAAT
The DNA here is from genome assembly GCF_904849725.1 of Hordeum vulgare subsp. vulgare. Classification (NCBI taxonomy): domain Eukaryota; kingdom Viridiplantae; phylum Streptophyta; class Magnoliopsida; order Poales; family Poaceae; genus Hordeum; species Hordeum vulgare. Next base: position 472,676,353 of record NC_058520.1, read on the forward strand.
AAGCCAAAACACTATAAGTACATCATCATAAAGTGAAATGTATCAATGAATAGAGATAAATTATGATACAAAATAGTGATGCATTTTGGACGTATCAATATACAAGGTGGATTGGTCAAGAAGGTTGAAGCAAATGTTGATGTCGAGCTCTAAGTACGAAAGAGAAAAGAAGGTTGTATACTCAAGCATTCATAGCTTTTTTTACGTTGTCATGAGTACTGCAATAACACACTATTACGAGGGTTGCTCAATGAAGCAATGGCGGAACTCGGTTTTTTCTATAGTACATGCTTTTTATACAGCCAAATAGACACATCCCATGTCATGTATCATTTTTCATCATCGTCATAGCCAAAGAAATCTCCTTGAAACACTTCATTTGGTCTAGTTTTATACTAGCCGGAACTTCCCTCCAAAACTTTTGCAGCCACCTTGTGGACTCTTTCGGAATCTGGCACTACTTTTGGAGTATAGTTCTGGTCTTCTGGAGTTCGACACCTTCTCTGATGTTGGCCGAATGTATTCTATGAAATTGACAATAAAACCCGGGCACTTTGGAACTTCCATAGCTACTCCTACAAAGTATTTTCACATGCATAACGGTCACAATTGAGAGTGGCACTACATAAGGGCCACTTGATCTTCTCCAAGGATTATCCGTCCATTGACTTTTGAGTTGTTCTTATTCTCTCTTTTCCTTCATTTCTCAAAAGCAAGAAAACCTCAAATCCTCCACTTACCTCCATCAAAACACTTAACACCTTCGAGGGAGAAGATAGAGGAGATACCGATCACATTTCCATCGAAGAAAATCAAGTTCCCCTTTTGTTACGTTGGGTCTTTGTTACTCTTTCGAGGTTGGAGACTCCTAGGCGGATAGGAGGTATCTCGCAAGGAATCAATGTGTGATTTAGCCTTGGAATGTTTGTAAAGGTTTGGAGGTCGCCTCAAGTTCTACTACTAGTGGTTGAGAATCTGCTTGGTGGTGATATCAAGAAGAATAGGGTGACTCTACGTGGTATTGGTGCGCCTTCACGGTAACACCCACCCCTTCAATTACGATTAGCTTCTGATGAGGACATGACTACCTTGGATATTATCACAAACATTGCATATGCGTATTGAGGTGATTTCTGATAAAATTCATGCAATAATTTATTTATGTTATCGGGAACAAAAATATTTCACCTGGTTTTATTTATGCCTAAATGCAGAATGGTCAAACACTTGTATGAACCACGTGTGATGACAAGGAAAGAGAAAATGGTTGGGTGCTATTCAATAGGTCCTCTCATATAAAAGGAAATAATTAGTTGTTGTTCAAGAAGTTCTCTCACGTCACTTTTAACCCAAGAGAAGATAGATTCCAAGTTTTTCACGTTTTGGACTCACATTCGGGCTGCACACACATGCGTGTACCAAAACGCCAAGAACTTGTACAACCGGACTCCGAATTGGGTTATTCGTTTTGGGCTGCAAAGTAGATTGTATGTGATTTCAGGCCCAATTGGAATCACCTTCAAATTCGTCCGGAGCGTGGACATATCGACCAAACAATATGATGTTGCACCAGAATCCGAGTCAAACAACAAGTCCAAAGGTATTGCATCACCTCCACTTGGGCCCATATGCATTGTACGACCTAGGGTTAGTTTTAGGCTGCCTTGGGACGTCCTCCCACCTCCTTGACCGCCACCCCTTGCTCCTATATAAGTAGATCAACCTAGTAGCTTTTTGCTGGGGATTTGTTTAGTTATAAGTTAGCCATTACAACTTCGTGTACTTCGTTTGTGTCCAACGACCAGACTAAGACCACTTTTAGATCCCCACCCTTATCAATACTTCATCTATATTCACAATATTCACATTGCAATATCATATTCTTGCTTGTTCTTCGATTGCTTGCGGGAATAGACCTTCGTGGTCAGGTTGACTCTTCTCCAGTGTGGTCAATAACCTCTTGGAGATTGGTTTAGCGATTGCTAAGGTGCAACATCGTGCATGTTTGTAGTCGGATCATCTAAGTCGTCTCCACCAAATTGATAGCTATCATCTCATCAAAAGATTGGGACCCTCGTCTACATCAAGTGATATCAAGTGGTATCAGAGCCAGGTTGCTCAGTGAGAATTTCCAGTTATCCCTAGATTAGATTTATTTTTCTTACCTATTACCCAAGAAAAAACAACAAAAAAGAGGTAGATCTAGTCATCCTTTGTCCAAGCCAGTCTGAGCCTATGCAATTTCTTTTTAGTGCTTGCATAGTTGAATTATCGGTTGCATCGTCGTATGAAGTTGCTCGTCTTAGCGTCTAGTATTTGAGAGTTTCGAGTTCTGTTCACAAGTTGTCACGCCGCTGCCGCACCATCTTCATCGATGCTTCCATATACCACCACCACGTCGTCGTCATCCTTTCCGTTGTCTCCCACCACTATCCATCAATTTCCATCGTTCGCATCTACGGTTGATCTAATCTGCACCTTATCTGATTTGTTGGAGAGAAGAGAAAAAAGTGAGAGAAAAAAAAAAGAGAAAAATAAATAAATAAAACAGTGAGAGCAATATAGAGAGAAAAAAGTATAAAAGGTGAGGGAAAAAATACAAATTTTGGATCTATCTAGACTCAGTCCCGTATCTGAATTCGGATTGGAAACTCTTTTGCACAGTGTTCTGTAAAACATGTGTATCTTCCGCATACAAAGTTCGTTTTCGCTCCATGAGTACACAAATTCGATCTATCGACGACAAGCATGTGAATAGTTCATCAAGCTAGTTCATTATTTTCACCTCCAAATCGGCTTGTAAATAGGACTTTTTGCCCTCCCAAGGTCACGAACACAGTTTGTCAATTTTTCCAGTTCCGTTCCCGAATTTTTGACTCCTCATACGAAATCGGAATTGAGTGATTCTTTTTATATTGACAAGCTTGGGTTAGTGGCAATCTTGAAAAGTAAATATCAGAAATTTGACATAATATTTTCCGGAGGAAAGTTGCAAAGAGTATTGGTATATATCATGCTTAGCGGTCATTTATCATCATTATCTCTAATGCCATTGTGATCTTCACTTATATCTTTCTATCCAGAGGTACTTGATATCATCTGTTGCTGCTATTTGCGCTTTGACGTGACTCCGTTAGTGTTCTAGGCTCGCGTCTCTAGTACGATCAAGCCTAGGACCAGCACAGTACCGTCGTTGAGCGTTTATTCGGCATTGCATCTCTGAATTGATTATTGTTAATCTTTTTCTACCATATATTATAAGCCTTCCTAGATCCACATACATCTACATCGTGTGTTTTACGCCACCTAGCAATTGCTATATCCAAGCTTTGAGAGTTTTGACTACAACGGTTGCCGATCACCACATGTTGCTCGGTAAGAACTGGTAAGAATTTAAGATTGACTTGACGGATTTGTGACACATCACCACCACCACCACCACTTCCCAGTAGTTCATAGGAACAATATTTTTGGATTTTGTTTTTTTCTACTAGTCATGACAGGATCCAGAGTTGTCAATCCATGGGCTTCTTCGATCGTGGGAGACGTGCCACCACAACAACTATTATGAGAGATGCAGAGAGATATAAATGCACATCATGAGTTTAATCTTTCTATATCATCATTTAATGGCCATTTTAGACCTGCATTATATATTGAATGGGAGTTCGAAATAAATGATATATTTGTTTCCCATAATTTTGCTGCACATAAGAAAGTAAAAGTCGCGGTTAGTTCTTTCACTAGTTATGCTTCAGTTTGGTTGAGCGAATATTGTCGGTTACACCCTGATTATATACCTACTACTTGGGATGATTTGAAACTTGACATGAGACACACATTCGTTCCTGCTTATTATACTCGTGACATGATTAAAAAGTTACAACATTTAAAACAAGGTAGTGACACCGTAACAAAATATTATGATGATTTACAAACAACCTTGTTGCATTCCTCATTAGAAGAAAGTGAAGAAGATTTTATGGATATATTTTGGGGAGGATTAAACCATGATATTCAGGAGCTACTAATTCATGAAAAGTGTTATCGTATGGATCGTTTGTTTCATCTTGCTTCAAAGTTCAACAGGAAATAAAACGACGTGTTGCCCACATGAAGAAAGAGTGCAAGGTGCTTATTCCAAGAGTTGGTATGGTTGTTTCTTCAACTACTCGGCGTACGATGATGACCACATCAACTGTTGTGAGGGCTATATCACCTTCACCATGTGACATGTTGCCATCGAGAGTGGCTACATCATCTGAGTTCATCATAAGAAGTAATGACAAAGGTACAGATCTTCCACCTCCAAATGAGTATGATGAATGTCTTGTCAATTTGAATGCACCCTTTGATGAGCGACCTATTACTTTGATCAGGCCACCTATTTTAGAGAACTACATAAATGATTTGACTTTGCCATGTGATCAAACAAGTACAATATCAACAATTTTGAGTGCACCCATTGAATTAACTATTGCTGAGAAAGAACCATGTGAACAAGGTAATAAATCAAATTTGGATCAAATATGTTTGAAAATAATTGTGCCAATGTTTAATCATTTTGATATGACCTCCAATCTTGGTGATGATTCTATGTCAAATGACATGTTGCATGTTTGCTTATTTCAGCCTGTTGTAGCATGTAAATTTGAAACAATTCAAGTTTCTTCACCAATGTTGGGATGGTATAGTGATGAGCATTGTCAACCTTTTGATATAAATAAGAGCTTCACTTATATGTGCAAACTGACTTGCAATATTTTCATGCGTTCTAATTTTTGTGATAATATTTTGGCTTTATTTTTCATAACCTATGAAAGTACCTCATGTATACTTGTGTTATATGTGCGAAAACCAAGGGAAGTAAAAAATGGATGACATATACATATACATATACAACATGTACACCTTGTCTCTTTTGTTAGCAACATTTCACATTAAGCAGCGCCGAGGACGGCTTTATTTTCAAAAAGGGGAGGACGGTGAGGACATGACTACCTTGGATATTATCACAAGCATTGCATATGCATATTTATTTGAGATGATTTCTGATAAAATTCATGCAATAATTTATTTATGTTATCCGGAATAAAAATACTTCACTTGTTTTTATTTTATGCCAAAATGCAGAATGGCCGAACACTTGTATGAACCACGTGTAATGACAAGGGAAGAGAAAATGGTTGGGTCCTATTCAATAGGTCCTCTCATGTCAAAGAAAATAATTAGCTGTTGTTCAAGAAGTTCTCTCACGTCACTTTTAGCCCAAGAGAAGATAGAGTCCAAGTTTTGCACGTTTTGGACTCAGATTTTGACTGCACAGACATGCTTGTACCAAAACGCCAAGAACGTTTACATCCAGACTCCGAATTGGGTGATTCTTTTTGGGCTGCAAAGTAGATTGTATGGGCTTTCAAGCCCAATTGGAATCACCTTTAAATTCTTCCGGAGCATGGAGATATCGACCAAACAATATGATGTTGCACCAGAATCCGAGTCAAACAACAAGTCCAAAGGTGTTGCATCACCTCCACTTGGGCCCATAGGCCTTGTACAACCTAGGGTTAGTTTTAGGCTGCCTCGGGACGTCCTCCCACCTCCTTGGCCGCCACACCTTGCTCCTATATAAGTAGACCAACCTAGTAGCTTTTTGCTGGGGATTTGTTTAGTTAAAAGTTAGCCATTGCAACTTTGTGTACTTCGTTTGTGTCCAACGACTAGTCTAAGACCGCTTTCGGATCCCCACCCTTATCAATACTTCATCTATATTTGCAATATTCAGATTGCAGTATCATATTCTTGCTTGTTCTTCGATTGCTTGCAGGAATAGACCTTCGTGGTCAGGTTGATCATGCCCCGGCATGATCAATAACCTCTTGGAAATTGGTTTAGCGATTGCTAAGCCGCAACGTCGTGCATGTTTGTAGTCAGATCGTCAAAGTCGTCTTCATCAAATCGATAGCTATCATCTCATCCAAAGATCGGAACCCTCGCCTACATCAAGTGATATCAGCTTCCTCCAAGGAAGGGAACATCCAGATACATCTTTGTGTCCCGAGTTCCGGTTATCCTTGACCATAACTCTTTACTTGTGGTGTACTTTAGTCACCTTACCTTGCACTACTATATTCTGTTGTGTTGGTTCAATTCATATACTTGTGAACACATTTAGTACACATGTTCTCTCGTCGTAGCAATTGTTTAGACCAACTTCTCATTCCACACTTGCCTAAACATGTTAAATTAATAAAAGAATTATTGTACCTATTCAACTCTCGGCCCTCTCTAGGTCCATTTTGATTGTTTTAATTGGTATCCGAGCTTCATGCTCTATCTTATGGCCTAACTATCCTAGAATGAGATGTCCCAAGATGGGAACAGGTTCTACCTGACCCTAGGGAGCTTGTTGATACAATGATGGAGGCCCCATCGAAAGATGAGAAGATTTATAGGTCCACGGACATAACTAAATGCTTGCAAAATAATTCATATATCGTTAAGAAATGATTGATGAAGCGGTGGGGGCGACCAGGCTCGTCCCCACGGTCTCGACGACTACTAGAGTTGAGTGAGGGCAGAGTAAAGCTTCACCACACCGGAACATAAATAATCTGTCCGATGGAGGAGCTCAAGAGAAAAAAAAGAAAGAAAGAGGAAAAGACGAAGGAGAGGCGCGTGGTTCAAGCACATGTTCCCCCATTTCGATTAAAAATAAAGGATGTGTCTAGGACATATTTAGATGTGACATAGTTATTGCACATCTAGATGACTAAATCAAGTGTAAAAAGGGAAAAAAGAAAAAAAAGAAGGACCACACGAATCTCCACGTAAGATCAATGATATAGGACTTAGATGTGTAATACTTATCTCACATGTAGATGTGTTTTAGCAAAATCGAAAAATAAAATAATTTGTGCATCAAGAGGACATGCATACATGCACTGGTAATATCAAAGATATGCCAGCTATTGACTCACAATAGCAAAAGTTATCCAGATGATGATTGATGCAAATGCAGTGGTCAGCTGGCAATGCGTACAGGCCATAGACCACAAGAGAGGTTCCACGGTAACTCCGTTACTGTAAGGGCGCAGTGCTGCATCGCTGGGCAAATCTCCTTTGGCAGTGGCCGTTGGATCGCCACCTTGCGCGGGTGCGAACACTGCCAAGGAAGACTAGCCCGGTAATGCAAGAGCCCTAATCTCCGTCATCATCATTGGCCCACACACTACTGGTCTGCCTCGTTCGGTCGAGGGTTCTGCGCTTGTTTCCCGGTAAATTGGTCACTGGCTCACTGCAGGTTCAGGTTTTCGCCTTCTGTACTTATACACACGGCCTTGGAAACTGGCTCGCTGCAGGCTCAAGTTCATAGGATGAATATTTTCCTCAGCAAAGTAGGGGATGGGAGGCTCCCTGTCTAGGACGACGACATATGGTGATATGGAATCGGCATATTTTTCGATCCGACCGTAATATCCAGTAGTTCCGTTTCCCTCCCGCACTTGCCCTTGGCTGATCGATCGTTCTGCATGAATCGAGTTGGCGTGGCTGCTGCAGTTAAGCCGGACACAACCGCCATTCATTCCAACGATCTTACCAAATCTTTCTGAATATTACCGGACATGCGGCCTGCGCGGCATATGCTGCAGAAATATGCTAGAGTGCTACTAAAAACAGCTTCAGAAGCATGCATGAAACCTGAACATCTCGAAGCAAATAACTTGTGATTTTGTTCGCAACAAGTGCTCATTAATTCTTTGGTCTCGAAAAGTGGACGCATATCCACCTCGTGGCTACTCGCATATGCAGGGGTGCACGTGCTCTGTTGCAGTCGGGCCGAAAGGCGAAGGATCAGCAGTAGCAACCGGGGAAGATCCTGCGGGATGTACCCTTAGCTTAAGCTGCCAATCAGGTTGAGAGTCGAGCTGTGACCGTGAGCGAACTGACGCAGCGTATCCGAAGGAAGCAGAGCGGGGCAGAACAGCAGCAGAGAAAGTCGCGTGCGCCGAGGAGAAACGAACGCTTGGTTAGGTGTCCCTGTAAGCCATTCCACATCGCGAAATGTTTTTTTTTTAAGAAAAAGAGCATATACCCCGGCCTCAACATCTGGACGATGCATACAATCATTTTATTAATTATGCACAGAGACCATATAAAATAATACATCACTCAGCCTAAAACCACCGTCTAGGCAACACATGTTGTTACTCCTATCCCTTGATGAAGGTGTGCCGAATATCCGGACCAAATACCAAACAGGCATCGCACCAAATCATAACATCTATATCCGGATGTCCCAGCCCAGCCACACACTGAGACTGGATCCCATACCGATCCGGCGCACTCTCACAGGTAGCCTCCACCATCTTCCGCCGGTCCATCTCCAGAGCCAGAAGAGACGCATCTTCCTTGTTAGGTGTGTCGTCGACGCCACCATGGCGTCAGACAACGCCACCATCCTGCATGTGCCCGTCCACACGCGCGTGTCGCCGAAGCACCGCAGCGCCATTGCCGCCGGGATCCACCGTAGGGCTCACGGTAGAACAAACACCGCTCCTCCTCTTGTCCCGTCCACCCAGCACGTACTCCAAAACGATGCCCTGATGAGGGAAACGACATTGAAGATGCCATCATCGTACGATCCGGTAGATCCAGTTCTCGGATTTCTCCCGGAGCATCACGAGCGGGGTGCCACGACCTGCAACAACGATGCCTCGAGATGGTAACGCCATCGTCCGCCATGACTGAAGTCGGCGCGGTTTTCAGCGGAGGTCACGTCCCCCTGATCTTGTGGTTGGGTGGGACCGAGGGGGCTCGCCGTGTAAACGAGGACCACCATCGGCACGCCGGCAGGGGGCCTCCAGCCGCCCCTCGCTGATCCTCCTCGCGCCACCAGCCGACCAAGGTCAAACCGTGACGGATCTGGATAGGACACGCCGGATCCGCAGCCCTCGATGCCAGCCAATGTGCGCGGCAGCCACCCTCGCTGGATGGAACGCCGCCGCCGCCACCATCCATGCTCAGACCACAGCCGGCCATGGAGGCTTCGAATGCCTCCGCGCAGCAGGGACGCTGCCCTGATTGTCGCCCCCGTCCTCCCCGCGCGCGACAACCCCTCCGCCTCACATGGTATCTGTGGCTACCACCTGCCCTCGCTCTAGTGCGCAGGGCCTGCCACCACCGCGGCACTTGTCGACGGCAGGGGCGGCCGGGGACGGAAAAGGGGAGTCTGGCGGCTAGGGTTTCGGGGCCCCTGGCGTTGCCCGAGGTGAGGCGACGTGAGGAGTACGCGAGGGGTCCTACTCCTTCCACATCGCAAAATGTGAATTGGGAGTTTGTTGCTGTACGTTATTTAAAGAGATGTGATTCCTGGAGAGGGGATACGGCCTCCTCTGGTGGGAGACTGACTTTTCTAAATTCTTCTTTATCGAGTATTGCTATGTTTCTCTTATCTAAAACCTTCATTGAAAGATTGGATAAATATAGACGTAAATTCTTCGGGATGTGGGGGCAAGGGTAAGAAAAGATACCACTTGGTGAAATGGGCTAGAGTCTGTAGATTCAAAAAGAAAGGAGGCCTGGGTGTAAAAAACTTACATTGACAGAATGTTGTTTTGCTTGCCAAGTGATGGTGGAAAATAGGTACGGGTAATGGGCTTTGGCAAGATGTGGTTGGAGCTAAATATCTGAAAAAGACTCGGTTGCTACCATCAAAGGAAAATATAATGATCCCCTATTTGGAAATCTTTGCTTAAGGTGAAAAATAGTTACATGGCAGGTAGAAAAATTGTGATCAAGTGTGGGGACGTTACCAGGATCTGGCATGATCCTATAGATGACCTTCCCCCACTAACTTTCCGGATGATATTATGATTAAATTCTGGGATAGAAACAACGGTGTCTTGTTCAGACAAAGACTTGGTAATGATTTAATGAGACAATATAATAATGTATGTGTTGCGATCAACCGCTTTTGCACTAAAACTAAGCATGATAAGATTGAGTGGTCTCTTGGACCCAAAGAGACTTACACTACTAAAGCTATGTATTCATATATGTAACACCCTCAAATTTTTAATTTGGGATTTTCAAATTTTATTTATTTTTAAAGAGAGTTATGAACATGGAAAATTACCGTGGACCTCATCAACAGCGTTTCAGGTTGGCTGAATTACAGAAAACTTGTCCATCGATTTTCTCGCACAGTGATAAACCTATGGAAACTGATGATTGGTTGCGCGATATTGAGAGGAAATTAATTACTGTGCAGTGCTCAGACTACAAGAAGGTGTTGTACGCACCACATTATCTGACCAGAGCAGCAGTGTCTTGGTGGGAAAATTTCCTACGCATACACCCAAATGAGTACAACATCACCTGGGCAGAATTCAAGGAAAGCTTTCGTGGGGCGCATATTCCCAACAGGGTTTTGAAAATTAAGAAGAGGGAATTTGAAGACCTCAAACAACGGAGTTCAACTGTGATGGAATATTTTGATCAGTTTAATCAATTGTCTCGCTATACTGGCGACGAGCACAAGACAGAAGAAAAGAGAATGGAGAAATTCCTAGATGGACTCACACCAGCATTAATGTGTCAACTTGTTGTTCACACATTTCCAGATTTCAAAACACTCATTCACAAGGCAATCGTGCTTGAGACCGAACGTCGCAATATGGACGACATTCCCCACAAGCAAAATGCACCCACATCAAATCCCCGGGAGTACAGCAAGTCACGCAGGGTTACTGCAAGGGTGTTACCATTGAGATCAAAGGCTTGAAATTTTGGGCAAACCTTATTGTGATAAAAAGCAACGGTTTGGATATTATCTTGGGAATGAATTGGTTGAATACAAACAAAGGCTTTATTTACTGTTTCAACCAGACTGTGACTCTCATCCATCATCAGGGAAAGAAAGTAAGAGTTGCAGCCATGGAGAGACCTGCACCACCTCAAGCCCGACTAAGTAAAGTGGATATTTCGGAATTGAGGAAATTTTTGGTAGTGTGTGCATTTCCAGACATATTTCCGAAGAATTGTTAGGTATGCCGCCAGATCGGGAAATAGAGTTCGTTATCGAACTTGCACCCGGCACAAATCCAATTTACAAGAAGCCTTGCTGAATGGCACCAACTGAATTGGTTGAATTAAAGGAGCAAATGAAACAATTTTTGGATAAAGGATACATCAGGCCCAGATCCTCACCGTGAGGATCGCCAGTATTGTTTGCTAAAAAGAGAGATGAAACACTGAGGTTCTGTGTTGATTACCGAGCCCTCAACATGGCCACTATCAAGAATAAGTACCTCCTACCTCGAATAAATGATTTATTCGACTAGCTCACACGAGCTAAAGTTTTCTCCAAGATTGATTTAAGGTTCGGGTATCGGTAATTAAAAATACGACTAAAGGGCATTCCCGGGACAACTTTTACCTCTAGATACAGATTGTATGAGTTTACGGTAATGTCATTCGGACAAACAAATGCCCCAGCATATTTTGTGCATCTAATGAACAAAGTATCCACGAAGTATATGGAAAAGTTTGTTGTGGTATTCATTGATGATATATTGATGTATTCCAAGACATTAGAAGAACATGCACAACACCTAAGAATTGTACTCGGTGAGTTGCAGAAACATCACTTGTACGCCAAGTTCAACAAGTGTGAATTTTGACTGAAAGAAGTCAGATTCTTGGGTCACGTATTGACACAAGAAGAGATCGCCGTGGATCCCGAGAAGGTCAAAGCCGTAAATGGATGGCAACAACCAGCCAACGTGGCAGACGTAAGGAGTTTCCTTGGAATGGTTGGGTATTAGCGAAGATATATTGAAGGCTTTTCCACAAAAGCCAAACCAATGAGTGAGTTATTCAAGAAAAATAAGAAGTTTGAGTGGACTGAAGCATGCGAGAACAGTTTGCAAGAATTGAAGAAGAGATTAACCACAGCACCAGTATTAATCGTTTGTGACTTACACAAAGATTTTGAAGTGTACTGTGACGCATTGAGAAAAGGTCTCGGATGTGTACTAATGCAAGAAGGAAAAGTCATCGCCTACGCCTCCAGGCAACTACGACGACATGAGGAAAGTTATGACTTGGAATTAGCTCATGTAATCCACGCTCTCAAGGAATGGAGGCATTTCCTACTTGGAAATCACTTTAAGATATACACAGACCACAGAAGTCTCAAATATATTTTTGTTGGAAATATGCCCTAGAGGCAATAATAAATTAGTTATTATTATATTTCTTTGTTCATGATAATCGTTTATTATCCATGCTATAATTGTATTGATTGGAAACACAATACTTGTGTGGATACATACACAAAACACTGTACCTAGTAAGCCTCTAGTTGACTAGCTCATTGATCAAAGATGGTCAAGGTTTCCTGACCATAGGCAAGTGTTGTCACTTGATAACGGGATCACATCATTAGGAGAATCATGTGATGGACTAGACCCAAACTGATAGACGTAGCATGCTGATCGTGTCATTTTGTTGCTACTGTTTTCTGCGGGTCAAGTATTTGTACCTATGACCATGAGATCATATAACTCAGTGACACCGGAGGAATGCTTTGTGTGTATCAAACGTCACAACGTAACTGGGTGACTATAAAGATGCTCTACAGGTATCTCCGAAGGCGTCCGTTGAGTTAGTATGGATCAAGACTGGGATTTGTCACTCCATGTGACGGAGAGGTATCTCGGGGCCCACTCGGTAATACAACATCACAGACAAGCCTTGCAAGCAATGTGACTTGGTGTAAGTTACGGGATCTTGTATTACGGAACGAGTAAAGAGACTTGCCGGTAAACGAGATTGAAATAGGTATGCCGATACTGACGATCGAATCTCGGGCAAGTAACATACCGAAGGACAAAAGGAATGACATACGAGATTATATGAATCCTTGGCACTAAGGTTCAATCGATAAGATCTTCGGAGAATATGTAGGATTCAATATGGGCATCCAGGTTCCGCTATTGTATATTGACCGAGGAGTCCCTCGGGTCATGTCTACATAGTTCTCGAACCCGCAGGGTCTGCACACTTAAGGTTCGGCGTTGTTTTATGCGTATTTGAGTTGTATGGTTGGTTACCGAATGTTGTTCGGAGTCCCGGATGAGATCACGGACGTCACGAGGGTTTCCGGAATGATCCGGAAACGAAGATTGATATATAGGTTTGTCTCATTTGGTTACCGGAAGGTTTTCGGGCATTACTGGGAATGTACCGGGAGTGACGAATGGGTTCCGGATGTTCACCGGGGGGGCCAGCCCACCCGGGGGAAGCCCAAGATGCCCTATGCGCAGGATAAAGAAAAACCAAAGAGAAAAAAAGGGGAAGTGGGAAGGAAGGGAAGGACTCCACCTTCCAAACCTAGTTGGACTAGGATTGGAAGGGGGAATCCTACTCCCCCCCTTCGGCCGACCCCTTGGGGCTTCCTTAAGCCTCAAGGCAAGGTTCCCCCTCCCTCCTATATGTACGGAGGTATTAGGGCTGATTTGACACAACTTTGCCACGACAGCCCGACCACATACCTCCACGGTTTTTCCTCTAGATCGCGCTTCTGCGGAGCTCGGGCGGAGCCCTGCTGAGATAAGATCACCACCAACCTCTGGAGCGCCGTCTCGCTGCCGGAGAAATCATCTACTTCTCCGTCTCTCTTGCTGGATCAAGAAGGCCGAGATCATCGTCGAGCTATACGTGTGCTGAACGTGGAGGTCCCGTCCGTTCGGCACTAGATCGGAGCGGATCGTGGGACGGATCGCGGGACGGTTCGCGGGGCGGATCGAGGGACCTGAGGACGTTCCACTACATCAACCGCGTTTGTTAGACGCATCTGTTGTGCGATCTACAAGGGTACGTAGATCTGGAATCCCCCTCGTAGATGGACATCGCCATGATAGGTCTTCGTGCGCGTAGGATTTTTTTTGTTTCCCATGCGACGTTCCCCAACAATTTTGACGCAGCGAGAGCTTAACTTGTGGCAACACAGTTGGTTAGAATTCATTAAAGATTACGATGTTGGAATTCATTACAACCCTGGTAAGGCAAACGTGGTAGCCGATGCGCTCGGGAGGAACCCAATTCCAGACAGTGGCACTATGCAAAACTGGACACCTGAATTTATCCAAGAGTTTGCCAAACTCAATATGCTCCTAGTTTGAGAAGGCACTGTCGCATGCCTAGAAATACGACCCACACTGGACAAACAAATCAAGAAATCTCAAGATGGGCATCCGAGTATTAAGGGGATAAAAAGGAAAGTGAGTCTAGGAAAGGCCTCAGAATTTAATATTGATGAGCAAGGGACATTATGTTACGGCAACATATTGTGCATACCTAACCAAGAAGACCTCAAGGAACAAATTTTGCAAGAAGCCCACACCATGCCATACTCAATCCATCTAGGAGGCACAAAAATGTACAAAGACATTTAGAAAAAATATTGGTGGCACAACATGAAGAGAGATATCGCCTCTTTTATTGCACGATGTGATTCATGTTAGCAAATCAAGGACGAGCACCAAAAACCAACATGCCTATTGCAACCTATGAAGGTACGTGAATGGAAGTGGGATGAAATTGGCATGGATTTCATTGTCAGACTACCCCGGGCTGATATGGGCACGATGCGGGTCATCACTCATTTACTCACCAAAGTGGCCCATTTCATTCTTGTGAAGACCACTTATTCCATGCAGAAGCTGACATGGTGTATCTCGCCCGTATTGTCTGTTTACATGGAATTCCAAAGACCATATTGTCCGACAGAGGCACTCAGTTGTCGAGACCCCAATCCTAAGCCATAAGAATCCAGCCTGTAACACATTCCACTCCTTTGCGGTCTCACGCACGGTTATCCCCACGGTTGCCACCTTACCTTAGCCTGGACCGTTTGCGCCTTTTGACTCACGTATGCAATAGTGTCGCTAGCATTCCAATGTCAAAGAACCCGGGTCGACATATCTAGTCATAAACTCAAGTGGCTCGACTGTAAAGAGACAGGCATACATAACCTAGCAAAGCAGGTGTCGGTCAACAGCGAGTGTAGACAAGTCGTAGTAAGCTACAAGGACTCCATTAAACCGCGTGACATTTCCCCGAAGGGACAGACACAACAGCTAAGAAGGATACATGTCGGTCAACCAATGTGTCCGTAGTAGTAGCGAACTACCAAGGCTCGGTGGAATCACAAAGGGGCATTTCTCTGTATAGAGAGCTACTAAGGCATACGACTAGGTGTGGAATCCCATACATATCACAGTGCATCACACGTACGCATGACATACTAGATATGCATAGATACAACAATGGCATCACAACATAACCATACAACATCACGACATTTATTTAGAAGACTCGGAAGAGTCTTGCATGATATGTTCATACAAGCAGGGGTCACACGACCCGACACTCGAAGTCATACAAGCAAAGTCATACAAACCAACGGAAGCATAAAAGCTGCCTGAGTACAGACAGATGAAAGGATAAGGCATAAAGCCTGACTATCAACATATCCCTTCTGAAAGGGGCCAGGTCGTAGCTGGGACACGAGCTACTCGTCATCATCGATGTCTAGAAAGAACCCACCTGTTGGCTCGTGGGTATCCTCTACAACAATTATTAAGCAAACATGAGTACAAAAGTACTAAGCAAGACCTTAGAACATATCTATCTACTCACGCTCAGGTATCAATAAAGGGGTTGTGGTGTTTCATGCAGCCAGCCAGCTCTAACTCTTGGCTAGACTAAACTACGTTTTTAAATAGTTTTAACAACTTTGATTTCTCGCACACGAGTCCACTAACTCCACAACAATACACCATCATGGAATTATTCCCGTCTTCCTACGGAAATGCCATCCATGACACTCACACTTATCTTGATACTTTTATGAGTAGCCATTAAAGTTATCTATGAACAACATATGTCTCCAAGTAGTCCATATCCGCGGACGCGGCTATTCGAATAGATCATAACCCTGCAGGGATGTACTTCTTCACACACGCTCTCGCCACTTATTGTCATGTGCACGTCATACACCTTGGCAACCTTCAAGCAGAAGCCCAGCGAGGGAGTCGGCCACGACCGTTAACCACGCTAATACCTAGTCTAGGTTTATCGCCTATTTGAGGGTAACCCGCACGGAAGTCCGGCCGAGATTTCTGCCACGGCCCCAAACGATGTGCGCATGGTTCCCAAGCCCACCATCCGGGTGTCACTTGGTACACCATGCCACTGCCTACCGCATCATAGCCCACCTCTAAGGTCAGCACTATGCACGGCCTCCAACATGACTATAAACACCAGAAACTACTTGCAACTCCTGGACCGAGTACTAGGCGATTAATCAGTCGAGAGGGTCAATTAAGTATCCCAACGTGTGGTAGTATCTAGTCTTGGATTACATACACGGAACTCAGTTCCTAAGGACAGTTCCAATGAAACAACCTGCCATGTACTCATACGTAGGCTTTCATCGGTACCTTTACCAAATCAGGTTCCACACTTATTCCTTGTCACTAGAACACATTCATCCATTCATGTTCATCACCCAGATGAAACAGACCTGACTCAACTCTAGGCATAGCAAGCATAGCAGGAATAACACATCACAGCTCAAGCATCTATATATCTCACCGCATCCATTCATGTTCGGGTACCCATCCTGTTCTCCTCCGTGTTGAGTTATATCTCACCGCATCGCCTCTGTTTCCCTTTGTTTTTGGTCGATTTGATCCAGGTTGCTCGTTAGGCGAACGAGTACATCATTTGGCACGTCATCCGGCCAGAGCTCAGAAGAAATCTGTAGGGTAGCACTAAAAGCAGCCATAGTATGTGCAAGATCATTACAAGCCCCGGGGGAAAAAGAGAATGAGCAAGCATTAAAATTCTGACGAGCAAGCATTAAAACCCAAAGACTTAATCTGAACTCTGCGACACTGCACACATGGATGCACTGAAGCAGTTCATTCTGCTCCTGGACAAGCACCAGGGAGATCTCTTGCAGATCGCTTGGATTTAAGTCTCTCATTCCATGAGTTGTAATAATAAAATTTCAGTCTGTGGCTATCGGTCCAGGCCAGGGTTGCTTGGTTGAACTTGTTTTCATTTGCGAGTTGGTTGATCTGAGCTCAATTCCCAGGACATTTCCTTGTTGTTATGTCTGCTTTGAAGGTTTTTAGCTTTTTTAACTGGTGGTAGTTTATGTGAGATGTAATCGAATGATGTGTGCTTCATTTCCATAAAATGGGGCAGGGGGCAACCCCTTTCTTAAAAAAATACTCTGATTTCTCTGAACAAGATGCCTTCCAGTGCCTTGGCAATTTGACTCCACTTGCACGTACCAAAGTTCTCCATTGGTTCCGAAGTCTGAAACAATGCATAGATATATAATACAGTTGTTTTGCATATGTAGTTTGAAGCTCTGTCTGCAGATGTGTTCCATTGGTTCAAGTTTGAAGCTCTGTCTGCGATGCATACAACAGAGTGCAGGCGGTGAGCACAAGAAATTCCTCTGCGTCCCCTCACTCTTGTCGCATGGAATTGACATCCTTGAGCCCTCCCCCTCATCCGCGACCTTGGCCACGGCAACGCTGCACTCTCTGGTAGCGCTTAAGCTTGTCGACGGTCTGGTGTTGGGGTAGCCGAAGAGTGCGGCAATTCTTCAGTTAACAGAGTGCAGGAATTCTTTAGTTAATCAATGGGGAGGAGCATAACATTTCGGTGGAGCTGGGCCGACCAATGAAAGCCCTATTTCCTAATCCAGACCGTCCATTCACGGCGATCCAATGGTCCGGACAAGTGCGAAGTTTTGATGGGGTTTTGAGGGGTTTTCAAGGGTTAGGGTTGAGCATAACTAATTAAAAAAATAGAAAATGGGTGCCAATCATCGTTCTATGTGACTAATTCGATAGAAAAAATAAGAAACCCGGACTATTGAGCTTTTCATGAAAAAACCTTCACAAACTTGGCTATCACGAACGAGGTTGTAGGGTTTTCAAAGGTTAGGGTTGAGCATAAGTAATTCAAAAATAATCAAAAAATTAGAAAACTGGTGCCAATCAATTTGATTTGTTAGTATATGACAATGTAAGAACATGTGTACTGGTTTTCCAATATTTTGAATTTTTTTAAAAATTATGCGCATTTCAAACTTGGTCAAACATAAGTTTGACCAACATTTAAACAAGTTTCAAACATGAAAATGACAAAGCAAGTCTGGATCCTTCTTAGTCACTCCAAAATGATGTTTTTGTGAGGTTTTTGAAAGTTTGAAGTGTTGGAATTATGCCCTAGAGGCAATGATAATAAGTTATTATTATAATTTCTGTATCAGGATAATTGTTTATTATCCATGCTATACTTGTGTTGAATGAAGACTTAGATACATGTGTGGATACATAGACAAAACACTGTCCCTAGCAAGCCTCTAGATGGCTAGCCAGTTGATCAAGGATAGTCAGGGTCTTCTGGATATGTACAAGGTGTTGTTGCTTGATAACTGGATCACATCATTGGGTGAATCATGTGATGGACTAGACCCAAACTAATAGACGTAGCATGTTGATCGTGTCATTTTGTTGCTATTGTTTTCTGCGTGTCAAGTATTTATTCCTATGACCATGAGATCATATAACTCACTGGCACCGGAGGAATGCCTTGTGTGTATCAAACGTCAAACATAACTGGGTGACTATAAATATGCTCTACAGGTATCTCCGAAGGTGCCTATTGAGTTAGTATGGATCAAGACTGGGATTTGTTACTCCATGTGACGGAGAGGTATCTCGGGCCCACTCGGTAATACAACATCACACACAAGCCTTGCAAGCAATGTGACTTAGTGTAAGCCACGGGATCTTGTATCACGGAACGAGAAAAGAGACTTGCCGGTAAACGAGATTGAAATAGGTATGCCGATACTGACGATCGAATCTCGGGCAAGTAACATACCGAAGGACAAAGGGAATGACATACGAGATTATATGAATCCTTGGCACTGAGGTTCAAACAATAAGATCTTCGTCGAATATGTAGGATCCAGTATGGACATCCAGGTCCCGCTATTGGATATTGACCGAGGAGTCCCTCGGGTCATGTCTACATAGTTCTCGTTCCCGCAGGGTCTGCACACTTACGATTCGACGTTGTTTTATACGTATTTGAGTTATATGGTTGGTTACCGAATGTTGGTCGGAGTCCCGGATAAGATCAGGGACGTCACGAGGGTGTCCGTAATGGTCTTGAGACGAAGATTGATATATAGGATGACCTCATTTGATTACCGGAAAAATTTCAGCATTACCGGGAATGTACCGGGAGTGACGAATGGGTTCCGGATGTTCACCGGGGGGGCAGCCCACCCCAGGGAAGCCCATAGGCCTTAGGGGTGTCGCACCAGCCCTTAGTGGGCTGGTGGGCAAGCCCGAGAAGGCCCCTGCGTAGGAGATAAGAAAAATCAAAGAGAAAGAAAAAAAGGGGGGAAGTGGGAAAATAGAGAAGGACTCCACCTTCCAATCCTAGTTGGACTAGGATTGGAGGAGGAATCCTCCTCCCCCATTCAGCCGACCCCTTGGGTCTCTCTTGAGCCTCAAGGCAGGTCCCTCCCCCTCCCTCCTATATATACTGAGGTATTAGGGCTGATTTGAGACAACTTTGCGACGGCAGCCCGACCACATACCTCCACGGTTTTTCCTCTAGATCGCGTTTCTGCGGAGCTCGGGCGGAGCCCTGCTGAGATAAGATAGCTACCAACATCCGGAATGTCGTCACGCTGCCGGAAAACTCATCTACCTCTCCATCTCTCTTGCTGGATCAAGAAGGCCGAGATCATCGTCGAGCTGTACGTGTGCTGAACGCGGAGGTGACGTCCGTTCGGCACTAGATCGGAGCGGATCGTGGGACGGATCGCGGGACGGTTCGTGGGACGGTTCGCGGGGCGGATCGAGGGACGTGAGGACGTTCCACTACATCAACCGCGTTTATTAACGCTTCCTGCTGTGCGATCTACAAGGGTACGTAGATCTGAAATCCCCCCTCGTAGATGGACATTGATACATCTCCATCGTATCTACTTTTCCAAACTCTTTTGCCTTTGTTTTGGACTCTAATTTGCATGATTTGAATGGATCTAACCCGGACTAACGCTGTTTTCAGCATAATTGCCATGGTGTTGTTTTTGTGCAGAAATGAAAGTTCTCAGAACGTCCTGAAAAAATTACGGAGGATATTTCTGGAAAATATGAAAAATACCTGCACAAAGATCCACCAAAGGGGATGGGCCAACGGGCCACAAGCCGTGTCGCCGCCCCCTGGCCGCGACAACCAAGCTTGTGGGGCCCACGTGGCTCTGCCGCCCCCAACTCCAGCGCTATTTATTCCCTTTCGCCCCGGAAAAAATCAAGAGAGAAGATTTCATCGCGTTTTTTATCCAGAGGCGCCGCCACATCCCGTTCTTCATATGGAGGGCAGATCTGGAGTCCGATTTGGGCTCCAGATCAAGGAGATCGTCGCCATCGTCATCATCAACCTTCTTCCCTTTCCAATTCCATGAAGCTCTTCATCGTTCGTGAGTAATCTATTCGTAGGCTCGCTGGGCGGTGATGAGTAGGATGAGATCTATCATGTAATCGAGTTAGTTTTGACGGGGATTGATCCCTAGTATCCACTATGTTCTAAGATCAATGCTGCTACTACTTTGCCATGCTTAATGCTTGTCACTAGGGCCCGAGTGCCATGATTTTAGATCTGAAATTATTATGTTGTCACCAATATATGTGTGTTTTAGATCCGATCTTGCAAGTTGTAGTTACCTACTATGTGTTATGATCCAGCAACCCTGGAGTGACAATAACCGGAACCACTCCCGGTGATGACTATAGTTTGAGGAGTTCCTGTGTTCACCAAGTGCTAATGCGTTGGTCCGGTTATTTATTAAAAGGAGAACCTTAATATCCCGTAGTATCCATTTGGATCCCGCTACCACGGGAGGGATGGACAATAGATGTCATGCAAGTTCTTTTCCCTAAGCACGTATGACTACACACGGAATGCATGCCTACATCACATCGACGAACGGGAGCTAGCCACATATCTCTCCATGTTATAACTGTTGCATGATGAATGTCATCCACACGAATCACCGATCCATTGCCTACTAGTTTGTCCCACTGTTGCTGTTACTTGTTTTTCTCTGCTGCTACTTGCTACTGCTGCTACTTGCTACTGCTGTTACTTGCTACCGCTGCTACTTGCTACTGTTGTCACTACTGCTGTTCCTTGCCACTGTTGTTACTCGTTACACTGCTGCTACCTGCTACAATACTTTTGTGGCGCCATTGATACAACCGTTAGGAATAGTCTGCCTTGTCAACAGATCGTTTCTGGCACCATTGCTATCATACTACTTTCCTGTTGATACTTTGCTTGCAGATACTAATCTTTCAGGTGTGGTTGAATCTGACACATTCAGCTACTAATACTTGAGAATATTCTTTCATTTCCCGTTGCACAAACCAACAAATTTGGGTTGAATACCCTACCCTCGAAAACTGCCGCGATCCCACACGTTGGTGGGCTGTTGCAAGACAATTGCTAATTGTTGAGCAACTGGAAGCAGCTCTTTTCTGGCTCCCTTGCCGTGGAGGCATCAAGTCAGGAATAGTTGCACGTCAACAACATTTTTATGGCGCCATTGTAGGGAAGGACAGCTATATTCTCTGAGTCACTTGGGATTTATATCTGCTGATCACTATGAAGAATCTGGAAGATCCAAAAACCAAAGTCTTGCCCTCAACTACGAGGGGAGGTAAGGAACTGTCATCTAGCTTTGCACTTGATTCACCTTCAGTTACGAGTAAGTTTGCGACACCACCTCCTGCTAGAAATCTTGATATGTCGCATGTGCTTGATGATGCTTATGATGCTACTATGCCTGATATTGCTAGAGATGCTATGCCTGATGCTGCTAGAGATGCTATGCTTGATACTGCTAGAGATGTTATGCTTGATACTGCTAGAGTTGCTATGCTTGATACTGCCTTGCCTGATGATGCTAGAGATGCTATTATGCCTGATGATGCTATGCTTGATACTGCTAGAGATACTACCTTGCCTGATATGCCACTAGGGGTATTCCTTGATGCTCATATTGCTAGAGTTACTGCCAATGCTCGTGATGCTTCTGAAACTGCCGATACTGTTGAGATAGAACCTGCTTTTGCTCCTGCTAGATCTAGCTCTCCTAGATATGTATTGCTTGATATACCTGAGGGTTATGTTATGGAGAGAGAGATAGCTGAGGATTTTCTTGCGTGTAAGGATGCCTATGATGCTGAGAAATTACTTCTCAAGTGGAAGGAAAAATCTCTGAAAGCTAGGATGAAATACGACCCGAAGTTTGCCACTTCACCTATCTTTATCACCGATGAGGATTATGAATTCTCTGTCGACCCTGAGATAATCTCTCTAGTCGAATCTGATCCTTTCCACGGTTATGAGTCTGAGACGGTCGTAGCCCATCTGACCAAACTACACGATATAGCCACCCTTTTCACTAGTGAGGAGAAGATCCGCTACTACTATATCCTTAAGTTGTTTCCTTTCTCTCTCAAGGATGACGCTAAAGTCTGATTCACTTCTCTTACTCCTGGATGTGTGAGTAGTCCCCAGGATATGGTCCATTACTTCTATGAGAAACATTTCCCTACCCATAAGAAGCAAGCTGCCTTGCAGGAAATATACAACTTTGCTCAACTCAAAGAAGAGAGACTCCCACAAGCTTGGGGGAGGCTCATCCAGCTATAGAATGCTTTTCCTGATCACCCTCTTAAGAAGAAAGAGATACTTGATATCTTCTATAACAGACTTACCGATGCTTCTAGAGATCACCTAGATAGTTGTGTCGGTTGTGTTTTTAGGGAACGAACTATAGAACAAGCTGAGATCCTACTGAATAACATCCTGATCAACGATAATGCTTGGACTATCCCCGAACCACCTCCTAAGCCAACTCCTAAGAAAAGAGGTATTCTATTCCTCAGTCCCGAAGATATGCAAGAAGCCAAGAAATCTATGTTAGAGAAAGGAATTAAATCTGAAGATGTCAAAAATCTACCACCTATTGAGGAGATCCATGGTCTCGATAACCCGATACACGTAGTAGAAGTAAATTCTCTCCGTAGGTTTGATGAGAGTGATATTCCTTTCGACAAACCTGCTAGCCTATGCTTTGATGAATTTGATAACTTTGTTGCCAAACAACAGAGTTTCAATTATTATGTTAGCACACAATTGGAACAAAGTACTCGTATGCTTAGTCCTTTAAGTGCTTGTGTAGACAGAAATGTCAATGATCTGAAGCTTCTGAGTAAACATGCCTCTATGATTACTACTCAGGTAGAACAAGTACTTAAAGCTCAGAATGACTTACTCAATGAATTAAATGACAACTCTGTCAGAGTCATTACTAGAGGAGGCAAAATGACTCAGGAACCTCTATATCCTGAAGGCCATCCTAAGAGAATTGATCAAGATTCTCAAGGAATTAATGTTGATACACCCAATCATCCTAAGAAGAAGAAGAAGGATGATAGAAACCTACATGTCAGTTCACCAAATACTGTCACGCCTGAAGAACCAAATGATATTTCTGCGTCTGATGCAGAAACAAAATCTGGTGATGAACATGAACCTGGTGACAATATGTACAGCGATGTTCATAATAATGCTCAACCTAGCAATGATAAGGATGTGGAGATTGAACCTACGGTTAATCCTGATAACCCACAACCTAAGAGATACGATAAGAATGACTTCACTGCTAGGAAGCATGGTAAAGAAAGGGATCCATGGTTTCAGAGACCTATGCCCTTTCCTCCTAAGCCATCCAAGAAAAAGGATGATGAGGATTTTGAGCGCCTTATTGAAATGTTGAGACCCGTCTTTGTGCAGATGCGGTTAATTGATATGCTCAAAATGTCTCCATATGAAAAGTATATGACAGATATCGTGACTAATAAACGGAAGATACCGGATCTTGAGATCTCCACCATGCTTGCCAATTACACTTTCAAAGGTGGAACTCCTAAGAAACTTGGTGATCCCGGAGTGCCCACTATACCTTGCTCCATTAAAGGAAACTACGTAAGGACTGCCTTATGTGACCTTGGAGCCGGTGTTAGTGTTATGCCTCCCTCTCTTTATCGTAGACTTGAATTGGATAAGTTGACACCCACTGAAATTTCTCTGCAAATGGCCGACAAATCAACTGCTTTCCCTGTCGGCATTTGCAAGGATGTGCCTGTTGTGGTTGCTAACACCACTATCTTAACAGACTTTGTTATCTTGGATATTCCCAAGGATGATGCCATGGTTGTCATCCTCGGAAGACCCTTTTTAAACACTGCAGGGGCTGTTATATATTGCAACAAAGGCAATGTCACTTTCCATGTCAACGGTAATGAGCATATAGTGCACTTACCGAAGAAAAGATATCAAGTACATTGCATCGATGATATCGAAAAAACTTCATCGATTCTTATTGGGAGCTTTGAATGCCCTATTCCTCGTGTCAAGATGAAGTATGATTTGCTTGTTGGGGCGATTCATATCCCCATTGAGGTGACTTAGTGGCTATTCGACAATTCTCCGTTTCCTTTTGCGATTCAAAAAGGTTTTGTCATAAGGAGTTGATCAACCCCATTGACGGACTTCTTTCGATGACCATGAGATGGATGAATCGAGGAGTCACAAACCTCTGTTTTAAGCTTTCACTTTCTGTTGCTTAGAAGAAAAATGATAGATTCAGTTTAGTTTTCCCGGTTTCCTGTTTTAGCGTCCTAGAGAAAAATACCCCAAAAACAAAAGTTCTCCGAACACTGTGAAAATCTAGTATATTTTTTTCCGGAATATTTGAAAAATATTGGGACTAAGAGCTGGCCTGGGGGCCACACCAGTGGGCCACAAGCCCTGTCACCGCGGCCACCTCCCTGGCCGCGGGGACCAAGCTTGTGGGGCCCACAGGGACCCCCTCCACTCATTCCAGCTCCCATCCTCTTTTTCTACCTCCAGAAAAAATTGTTTCGCAGCTCAAACTCATGTTCTTGCTCATTTGGCTGTGATTTTGGATCTCCTTGCTCAAAGCACCATTCTCCGAACCGTTTTGGGGAAATTACTCCTTGGGAAGTGACTCCTCCATTGGTCCAATTAGTTTCTACTCTAGTGCTTTATCCTTCGTGTATTCTTGCTACCTTGGTGACCCTGTTCTTGAGCTTGAAATGTTGATTTTAGCTGGTCCCAAGTAGTTTTAGCGCGTAATATGGTCTCTAGGCACTATTAGGAGTAGTTGCTAGAAGGTGTGGTCGGTCTTTATTCACTCTTCTCTTGAACTTCAAAAATTTCAGCAAAAACAAAATTATGTTCAGGAGGAAGTTTCATGGTGGTTCCTCAAGTAAGAAGGGTCCCCGTCTTTCTATTCGGGAGCCCGAACCTTGTCAACTAAGGGACGCACCTATACAACCATGTGAATGGCCTTCCGATGAGTTCATGATCAAAGCGGGCTTCAAGGATGAGTTTGATACACTTGTCCGCAATGCGGGTTAGAAGAATTCCTCTCAGATAAATGTGAATAGTATGCTTTGCTCACTGCCTCTTACGTGCGTAGATCTAAATTTTCAGTTGGCCGTGACTCATCCATACTGTTTGATCTGTATGATAAATCCTACACCATGGATTTGGAGGATTTCAATAGGATTTGCAAGATACCCGATGGGGGTAATCTTAAGGATCCTGCTAAGTCTTCGGTTAGAGATTTTGTCTCTAGTATAACTGTTGGAGAAACTAGAGACATCACGCAAGCAACCATAGGAAGCATTCATTTCCCTGCCTTGCGCTACTTTGCCCTCTTCATAGGTAGATGCATTAACGGCAAGGTTGAACATGTCACCTATGCGCATCCAACCTTAGTATCCTTAAGAGCGCAGTGACGGGTGACAAAAGCTTCAACATGGGAGCTATTATAGCAAGGAGGCTGAATAAGAATGCTATTGATGGGGATTTCTTTGGCGGCATCTATGCCACTCGCATAGCAAATTTTCTTGGAATACCCATCCGCGCAGGAGATCCCCCACTCCATACAGCTTTCCTTGACCGCGTCGCTATGACACGCTACCAGTTCCTTGAGAGGGATGATGAATCCCTCCTATACCGATTGATATTTAACCGGCAGCGTGTTTTCCATATTACCCTTCCTGCTCCTGCTTTCTTTGACTTTCAGGTAAAATGGAGATACTACATAACCATAGGAGAGGTAGAGGAGTATGAGAGGGAGGCGACGGCTGCTCGTCTCCGTGACGCAACTATTCATGCAGTGGCTGCAGCGTCCCGTATAAACCCGATTATGATTTTGGGTTTCGCCAGGACCGTCCTTGGGAGTAGACCAAGCTAGGCCAAAAGCCTAAGCTTGGGGGAGTACGTGTTTGCACCAACTTTACGTTCATGCTTATGCTTTCACTTTGTTAGTCGGTGTTTACACTTTGCCACTGTATTATCCATGCTATTTTATTTTTGTTTTCTTGTTTTCTTGTTTTGTGTCCTTTTGAGAAAACCCAAAAAGATTTTCCTTTCTTCTTTTGCTTGTTGGGAGCTTTCCTGTGTAAATAGTTTTCTTTTTCCTTGGGTCAAGGTAAAAGATATTGGTTACAATGTTTAATGGCTCTCGCATGCATACCTGTTTAGCTTTCAAAGAGCCATATTACTTTGTCTTCTCCTTTGTATTTGCCTGCAGATTCCAGCGTAGTCCAATGCATGAGCACTCTTATTATTGTTCACATCGTTCGATCTTGCAAATGAAAGGCAATAATGATGATATATGATGAAGTGACTAAGACTTGAAAAGCTGGTATGAACTCTATCTATTTTCTTTTTGTAAATATGACTAGCTTTTCGTTCCAGATTCAGCTTTGTTGAGAGAGAACCATGTTTGCAATGACAACTTAGAGATCATAGTTTCTGATGTCATGCTTAATTAGCTAGGAGCTTATAATGGTTTGTCTTTAATGCCAACATAGATTTTGAGATGACTATGATGTAGTATGACAGGATGGTATTCTCCTTTGAATGATTCAAGTGGCTTGACTTGGCGTATGTTCATGCATGTAGTTGAAACAAAATCAACATGGCATCTATGATGTTCGTGTTCATAGTGATTTATATCCTGCTCATGCTTGCACTCAATGTTAGTCAAACTCATTGCATCTTGATGACTTCAGTTGTCGCTCTCTAGTTGGTCACTTCCCAGTCTTGTGCTAGCTTTCACTTGTACTAAGAGGAATACTACTTGTGCATCCACTTTCATAAACCTAAAAGGTTTTCCATGAGAGTCCACCATACCTACCTATTTGCGGTATCTACTTGCCGTTCCAAGTAAATTTGCATGTGTCATTCTCTAAACCTTCAAGAAATAATCTGTTTTGCATGCCCGAACCGCTCATGTGGTGACAAGGGGCTATTGGTATCTTCCATGTTAGGCGTGTTATCCTCGGCATCTGTTTATTCATTGTCATTCACGAGAAAGAGGCCGGTAATGGGAATGCCCAGTTGCACGCTTAAATCGAAAACATAACTATAAAACAAGACTCCCCCGGATTGATGTTAATATGGATGGTACCCGAGGATTCGCCTAGCCGTGGAGTGTGATTGATTGGTGGAGGGGGAGTTAAAACTTTACTTTTCTGTTTGGGAACCGCCTATAGCATGAGTAGCATGGAAGATATTAAAACTCTTGGTCATTGCATTCACAATGAAAGCATGCCACCCAAAATTATTATCTCTGTTTTCAAAGCTTGAGTTCTGGCACCTCTGCAAATCAATGCTTCCCTCTGCGAAGGGCATGTCTATTTATTTTCCTGTTGAGTAATCCTCTTCTTATTTAAGCACCAATTAGAGAGCACCTCTATCATTTTTATGCTTTGCTTTTGATTGATATTGAGTATGACTATGACTGGATCTTCGTTGCTATCAATTACAATGTTTAGTCAGCCCTTGATCTTTGAAAGTGCTCTGCATTTATGTTTTGCGGTCTCGGAAAGAGCTAGCGAGATACCACCTATTCATATTGCTTCATGCTTGTTTTGATTGAATGGTTGGTATCTGAAACTCATTATTATTTTCTCGCTAGCTGATTATGCCATTGATATAAGTTTACCATGAGACCTATGTGTCACTTGCTCATGTGGTTAATTTGTGATCTTGCTAAAATTCTGGTTATGAGTTAGACATAGTTGCAACAACAATATCAAACAGAGTTTGTCAAAGTTTTTCTTTCTCTTTCAGTTTGTCAAGTGAGTTGCTTGAGGACAAGCAAGGTTTTAAGCTTGGGGGAGTTGATACGTCTCCATCGTATCTACTTTTCCAAACTCTTTTGCCCTTGTTTTGGACTCTAATTTGCATGATTTGAATGGAACTAACCCGGACTGACGTTGTTTTCAGCAGAATTGCCATGGTGTTGTTTTTGTGCAGAAATGAAATTCTCGGAACGTCCTGAAAATTTACGGAGGATATTTCTGGAAAATAGGAAAAATACATGCGCAAAGATCCACCCGGGGGGATGGGCCAGTGGGCCACAAGCCCTGTCGCCGCCCCCCCCCCCCCCTGGCAGCGGCAACCAAGCTTGTGAGGCCCACGTGGCTCTGCCGCCCCCAACTCCAGCTCTATTTATTCCCTTTCGTCCCAGAAAAAATGAAGAGAGAAGATTTTATCGCATTTTCGATCCAAAGGCGCCGCCACATCTCATTCTTCATCTGAAGGGGAGATCTAGAGTCCGTTTTGGGCTCCGGATCAAGGAGATCGTCGCCATCGTCATCATCAACCTTCTTCCCTCTCCAATTCCATGAAGCTCTTCATCGTTCGTGAGTAATCTATTCGTAGGCTCGCTGGGCGGTGATGACTAGGATGAGATCTATCATGTAATCGAGTTAGTTTTGACGGGGATTAATCCCTAGTATCCATTATGTTCTAAGATCGATGTTGCTACTACATTGCCATGCTTAATGCTTGTCACTAGGGCCCGAGTGCCATGATTTCAGATCTGAAATTATTATGTTGTCACCAATATATGTGTGTTTTAGATCCGATCTTGCAAGTTGTAATTACCTACTATGTGTTATGATCTAGCAACCCCGGAGTGACAATAACCGGAACCACTCCCGGTGATGACCATAGTTTGAGGAGTTCATGTGTTCACCAAGTGCTATTGTGTTGGTCTGGTTCTTTATTAAAAGGAGAACCTTAATATCCCGTAGTATCCATTTGTACCCCGCTGCCACGGGAGGGATGGACAACAGATGTCATGCAAGTTCTTTTCCCTAAGCACGTATGACTACACACGGAATGCATGCCTACATCACATCGACGAACGGGAGCTAGCCACATATCTCTCCGTGTTATAACTGTTGCATGATGAATGTCATCCAAACGGATCACCGATCCATTGCCTACGAGTTTGTCCCACTGTTGATGTTACTTGTTTTGCTCTGCTGTTACTTTCTACTGCTGCTACTTGCTACTTCTGTTACTTGCTACTGCTTTCACTACTGCTGTTCCTTGCCACTGCTGTTACTCGTTACACTACTGCTACCTGCTACAATACTTTTTTGGCGCCATTGATACACCCGTTAGGAATAGTCTGCCTTGTCAACAGAGCGTTTCTAGCATTGTTGCTATCATACTACTTTGCTATTGATACTTTGCTTGCAGATACTAATGTTTCAGGTGTGGTTGAATGTGACACATTCAGCTGCTAATACTTGAGAATATTCTTTCATTTCCCGTTGCGCGAACCAACAAATTTGGGTTGAATATTCTACCCTCGAAAACTGCCATGATCCCACGTGTTGGTGGGCTGTTGCAAGACAATTGTAATTGTTGAGCAACTGGAAGCAGCTCTTTTCTGGCTCCGTTGCCGTGGAGGCAACAAGTCAGGAATAGTTGCACGTCAACAGACATCACCATGATAGGTCTTCGTGCGCATAGGAAATTTTTTGTTTCCCATGTGACGTTCCCCAAAAGTGGCATCATGAGCTAGGTTCATGCGTAGATGTCATCTCGAGTAGAACACAAAAAAAATTTGTGGGCGGGGATGTGCGATTTTCTGCCCTCCTTAGTCTTTTCTTCATTCTGCGGTATTGTTGGATCGAAGCGGCTTGGACCGACATTACTCGTACGCTTACGAGAGGCTGGTTTCATCGCTACGAGCAACCCCGTTGCTCAAGATGACTGGCGAGTGTCGGTTTCTCCAACTTTAGTTGAATGGGATTTGACCGAGGAGGTCCTTGGATGAGGTTAACTAGCAATTCATACATCTCCGTTGTGGTGTTTGCGTAAGTAAGATGCGATCCTACTAGATACCCATGGTCACCACGTAAAACATCCAACAACAATTAGAGGACGTCTAACTTGTTTTTGCAGGGTATGCTTGTGATGTGATATATTGGATGTATGAAATGATCATGTTGTAATAGTTAATATCGACTTGCACGTCGATGGTACGGCAACCGGCAGGAGCCATAGGGTTGTCTTTAAACTAATGTGTGTGCTTGCAGATGTGTTTACTATATTGCTAGGATGTAGCTTTAGTAGTAATAGCATGAGTAGCACGACAACCCCGATGGCGACACGTTGATGGAGATCATGGTGTGGCGCCGGTGACAAGAAGATCGTGTCGGTGCTTTGGTGATGGAGATCAAGATGCACATGATGATGGCCATATCATGTCACTTATGAATTGAATGTGATGTTAATCCTTTTATGCACCTTATTTTGCTTAGAATGACGGTAGCATTATGAGGTAATCTCTCACTAAAATTTCAAGATGAAATTGTGTTCTCCCCGACTGTGCACCGTTGCTACAGTTTGTCGTTTTGAGACACCACGTGATGATCGGGTGTGATAGACTCAACATTCACATACAACGGGTGCAAAACAGTTGCACATGCGGAACACTCGGGTTAGCTTGACAAGCCTAACATGTGCATACATGGCCTCGGAACACATGAGACCGAAAGGTCAATCATGAATCATATAGTTGATATGATTAGCATAGGGATGCTTACCACGGAAACTATCCTCAACTCACGTGATGATCGGACTTGAGCTAGTGGAATTGGATCATGAACCACTCAAATGACTAGAGAGATGTACTTTTTGAGCGGGAGTTTAGCAAGTAATTTGATTAAGTTAAACTCTAATTATCTTGAACATAGTCTAAGTCCACTTTGAATATATTTGTGTTGTAGATCAATGGCTCACGCGTAAGTCACCCTGAATTTTAATACGTTCCTAGAGAAAGCTAAGTTGAAAGATGATGGAAGCAACTTTGTAGACTGGGCTCGTAATCTTATGTTGCTCCTGCAAGCTGGGAAGAAGGATTATGTCCTTAATGCTGTGCTAGGAGATGAACCACCCGCTACAGCTGACCAAGATGTTAAGAACGCTTGGTTAACACGTAAGGAGGACTACTTAGTAGTTCAATGTGCAGTCTTGTATGGCTTAGAGCTGGGACTTCAACGTCGCTTTGAGCATCATGGATCATATGAGATGTTCCAGGAGTTGAAGTTTATCTTTCAGAAGAACACCCAGATCGAGAGGTATGAGACCTCCGATAAATTCTATGCTTGCAAGATCGAGGAGAATTCATCTCTAAGTGAACACGTGCTCAAAATGTCTGGGTAATCAAACCGTCTAGCTGAGCTGGGGATTGAACTCCCGCAAGAGGCTATGACTGACAGAATTCTTCAATTACTACCGCCAAGCTATATGGGCTTTGTGTTGAACTATAACATGCAAGGGATGAACAAGTCACCGGGCGAGTTATTCGCGATGCTGAAAGTCGCAGAGTCAGAACTCCGTAAAGAGCATCAAGTGTTGATGGTGAATAAGACCACTAGTTTCAAGAGAAACGGCAAAGGAAAGAAGGGTAATTCGAAGAAGAGCGGCAAGCCTGTTGCCAATCCGATGAAGAAACCCAAAGCTGGACCTAAGCCTGAAACGGAGTGCTATTATTGCAAGGGTATGGGTCACTAGAAGCGCAACTGCCCCAAGTATCTGGCTGATAAGAAGGCGGCCAAAGAAAAATCAGGTATATTTGATATACATGTGTACTTAACCAGCTCTCGTAGTAGTGCCTGGGTGTTCGATACCGGTTCTGTTGCTCATATTTGCAACTCGAAACAGGAACTGCGGAATAAGCGAAGGCTGACGAAGGATGAAGTGACGATGCGCGTGGGAAATGGTTCCAAGGTTGATGCAATCGTTGTCGGCACAGTTTCACTTCAGTTACCATCAGGATTAGTTATGAACTTAAATAATTGTTATTTAGTGCCTGCGTTAAGCATGAACATTATATCTAGATCTTGTTTATTGTGAGACGGTTACTCGTTTAAGTCAAAGAATAATGGTTGTTCTATTTCTATGAGTAATATCTTTTATGGTCATGCACCCAATATGAGAGGATTTTTCATATTGAATCTTGATAGTGATAATACACATATACATAACATTGAGACCAAAAGAGTTAGAGTTAATAATGATAGCGCCATGTTTTTATGACACTGTCGCTTAGGTCATATTAGTGTAAAGCGCATGAAGAAACTCCATACCGATGGACTTTTGGAGTCACTTGACTTTGATTCACTTGACACGTGCGAACCATGCCTCATGGGCAAGATGACTAAAACTCCGTTCTCCGGAACAATGGAGCGTGCAAGTGACTTGTTGGAAATCATACATACCGATGTGTGTGGTCCGATGAGTGTGGAGGCATGCAGCGGACATCGTTATTTTCTCACCTTCACTGACGATTTGAGTAGATATGGTTATGTCTACTTGATGAAGCACAAGTCTGAAACATTTGAAAAGTTCAAGCAATTTCAGAGTGAAGTTGAAAATCATCGTAACAAGAATGAAGTTCCTACGGTCTGATCGTGGGGGTGAATATCTGAGTTTCGAGTTTGGTGCTCACTTAAGACAATGTGGAATTGTTTCACAGTTGACACCGCCTGGAACACCACAGCATAATGGTGTGTCCGAACATCGTAATCGTACTTTATTAGAGATGGTGCGATCTATGATGTCTCTTACCGATTTGCCATTATCGTTTTGGGGTTATGCATTAGAAACAGATGCGTTCACTTTAAATAGGGCAGACGACACCATACGAACTGTGGTATGGTAAAAGACCAAAGTTGTCGTTTCTTAAAGTTTGGGGATGTGATGCTTATGTCAAAAAGCTTCAGCCTGAAAAGCTGGAACCCAAAGCGGAAAAGTGCGTCTTCATAGGTTACCCGAAAGAGACAGTTGGGTATACCTTCTATCTCAAATCCGAGGGCAAACTGTTTGTTGCTAAGAACGGAGCTTTTTTCGAGAAGGAGTTTCTCTCGAGAGAATTGAGTGGGAGGAAGATAGAACTTGATGAGGTTGTCGAACCTCTCATCCCTCTGGATGGTGGCGCAGGACAAGGGGAAACCCCTGTCGTTGCGACACCGGTTGAGGAGGAAGTTAATGATGATGATCATGAAACTCCGGATCAAGTTTCTATCGGACCTCATAGGTCGACGAGATCGCGTACTGCTCCAGAGTGGTACGGTAATCCCGTCTTATCAATTATGTTGTTAGACAACAACGAGCCTGCGAATTATGAAGAAGCAATGGTGGGCCCGGATTCCAACAAATGGCTGGAGGCCATGAAGTCCGAGATAGGATCTATGTATGAAAACAAAGTGTGGACTTTGGAAGTATTACCAGAAGGTCGCAAGGCTATTCAGAACAAATGGATCTTTAAGAAGAAGACGAACGCTGACGGTAATGTGACCGTTTATAAAGCTCGACTTGTGGCAAAGGGTTTTTCAAAAGTTCAAGGAATTGACTACGATGAGACTTTCTCACCCGTAGCGATGCTTAAGTCCGTCAGATTCATGTTATTATGAAATCTGGCAGATGGATGTCAAAACGGCGTTCCTTAACGGTTTCCTTAAGGAAGAGTTGTATATGATGCAACCCGAAGGTTTTGTCGATCCTAAAAATGCTGACGAAGTGTGCAAGCTCCAGCGATCCATTTATGGACTGGTGCAAGCATCTCGGAGTTGGAATAAACGCTTTGACAAGGTGATCAAAGCATTTGGGTTTATACAAGTGGTTGGAGAATCTTGTATTTACAAGAAAGTGAGTGGGAGCTCTGTGGCCTTTCTAATATTATATATGGATGACATATTGCTAATGGAAACAACGTGGAGTTTTTGGAGAGCATAAAGGTATACTTGAATAAAAGTTTCTCTATGAAGGACCTAGGAGAAGCTGCTTACATTCTAGGCATTAAGATCTATAGGGATAGATCAAAACGCCTGATAGGACTTTCACAAAGCACGTACCTTGAAAAAGTTTTGAAGAGGTTCAAAATGGAACAGTCCAAGAAGGGGTTCTTGACAGTTTTAGAAGGTACGAGATTGAGTAAGACTCAGTGCCCGGCAACTGATAAAGATAGAGAGCATATGAGAGTCGTCGACTATGCTTCAGCCATAGGTTCTATCATGTATGTAATTCTGTGCACTAGACCGGACGTTAGCCTGACCATAAGTATGGCAGGCAGGTTCCAGAGTAATCTAGGAGTGGATCACTGGACGGAGGTCAAGAATATCCTGAAGTACCTGAAAAGAACTACGGAGATGTTTCTCGTGTATGGAGGTGACGAAGAGCTCGCCGTAAAAGGTTACGTCGATGCAAGCTTTGACACAGATCCGGACGACTCTAAGTCGCAAACCGGATACGTATTTATTCTTAATGGGGGTGCGGTAAGCTGGTGCATTTCCAAGCAAAGCGTCGTAGCTGATTCTACATGTGAAGCGGAGTACATGGCTACCTCGGAGGCAGCTAAGGAGGGTGTCTAGATGAAGCAGTTCATGACGGATCTTGGAGTGGTGCCGAGCGCACTGAATCCAATAACCCTGTTTTGTGACAACACGAGTGCCATTGCCTTAGCAAAGGAACCACGGTTTCACAAGAAGACCAAACACATCAAACGAAGCTTTAACCTCATCCGCGACTACGTCGAGGAGGAGGACGTGAATATATACAAAGTGCACACGGATCTGAATGTGGCAGACCCGCTGACTAAACCTCTTCCACGGGCAAAGCATGATCAACACCGGAACTTTTGGGTGTTAGATTTATTACAATGTAATTCGCATGGTGATGTGAGCGCTGGATTATTGACTCTAGTGCAAGTGGGAGACTATTGGAATTATGCCCTAGAGGCAATGATAAATAAGTTATTATTATAATTCCTGTATCAAGATAATCGTTTATTATCCATGCTATAATTGTCTTGAATGAAGACTTAGATACATGTGTGGATACATAGACAAAACACTGTCCCTAGCAAACCTCTAGATGGATAGCCAGTTGATCAAGGATAGTCAGGGTCTTCTGGGTATCTACAAGGTGTTGTTGCTTGATAACTGGATGACATCATTGGGTGAATCATGTGATGGATTAGACCCAAACTAATAAACGTAGCATGTCGATCGTGTCATTTTGTTGCTACTGTTTTCTGCGTGTCAAGTATTTATTCCTATGACCATGAGATCATATAACTCACTGGCACCGGAGGAATGCCTTGTGTGTATCAAACGTCACAACGTAACTGGGTGACTATAAAGGTGCTCTACAGGTATCTCCGAAGGTGCATGTTGAGTTAGTATGGATCAAGATTGGGATTTGTCACTCCGTGTGACGGAGAGGTATCTCGGGGCCCACTCGGTAATACAACATCACACACAAGCCTTGCAAGCAATGTGACTTAGTGTAAGCCACGGGATCTTGTATTACGGAACAAGTAAAGAGACTTGCCGGTAAACGAGATTGAAATAGGTATGCGGATACTGACGATCGAATCTCGGGCAAGTAACATACCGAAGGACAAAGGGAATGACATACGGGATTATATGAATCCTTGGCACTGAGGTTCAAACGATAAGATCTTCGTAGAATATGTAGGATCCAATATGGGCATCCAGGTCCCGCTATTGGATATTGACCGAGGAGTCCCTCGGGTCATGTCTACATAGTTCTCGAACCCGCAGGGTCTGCACACGTAAGGTTTGGCGTTGTTTTATGCGTATTTGAGTTATATGGTTGGTTACAGATACATATCCATCGTATCTACTTTTCCAAACTCTTTTGCCCTTGTTTTGGAATCAAATTTGCATGATTTGAATGAACTAACCCGGACTGACGCTGTTTTCAGGAGAATTGCCATGGTGTTGTTTTCTGCAGAAATGAAAGTTCTCGGAACGTCCTGAAAATTTACGGAGAATATTTCTGGAAAATACGAAAAATACCTGCGCAAAGATCCACCGGAGGGGACGGGCCATGTTGGGGAACGTCGCATGGGAAACAAAATTTTCCTACGCGCACGAAGACCTATCATGGTGATGTCCACCTACGAGAGGGGATGACTGATCTACGTACCCTTGTAGACCGTACAGCAGAAGCGTTAGTGAACGCGGTTGATGTAGTGGAACGTCCTCACGTCCCTCGATCCGCCCCGCGAACTATCCCGCGATCAATCCCATGATCTAGTGCCGAACGGACGGCACCTCCGCGTTCAGCACACGTACAGCTTGACGATGATCTCGGCCTTCTTGATCCAGCAAGAGAGACGGAGAGGTAGAAGAGTTCTCTGGCAGCGTGACGGCGCTCCGGAGGTTGGTGATGATCTTGTCTCAGCAGGGCTCCGCCCGAGCTCCGCAGAAACGCGATCTAGAGGAAAAACCGTGGAGGTATGTGGTCGGGTTGCCGTGGAAAAGTCGTCTCAAATCAGCCCTAAAACCTCCGTATATATAGGTGGGAGAGGGGGACCTTGCCTTGGGGCTCAAGGAGCCCCAAGGGGGTCGGCCGAGCCAAAGGGGGGAAGGACTCCCCCCCCCCAAACCGAGTCCTACTTGGTTTGGTGGGTGGAGTCTTTCTTTCGTTTCCCACCTCCTCCTTTTTTTTTCTTTTCTCTTTGATTTTTCTTCCAATGCGCATCGGGCCCTTTTGGGCTGTCCCACCAGCCCACTAAGGGCTGGTGCGCCACCCTCAAGGCCAATGGGCTTCCCTGGGGTGGGTTTCCCCCCCCCCCCCTCGGTGAACTCCCGGAACCCATTCGTCATTCCCGGTACATTCCCGGTAACTCCGAAAACCTTCCGGTAATCAAATGAGGTCATCCTATATATAAATCTTCGTTTCCGGACCATTCCGGAAACCCTTGTGACGTCCGTGATCTCATCCGGGACTCCGAACAACATTCGGTAACGAACCATATAACTCAAATACGCATAAAACAACGTCGAACCTTAAGTGTGCAGACCCTGCGGGTTCGAGAACTATGTAGACATGACCCGAGAGACAACTCGGTCA
Organism: Hordeum vulgare subsp. vulgare; assembly: GCF_904849725.1. Taxonomy (NCBI): domain Eukaryota; kingdom Viridiplantae; phylum Streptophyta; class Magnoliopsida; order Poales; family Poaceae; genus Hordeum; species Hordeum vulgare. Next base: position 472,713,829 of record NC_058520.1, read on the forward strand.
ATATCCAATAGCGGGACCTGGATGCCCATATTGGATCATACATATTCTACGAAGATCTTATCGTTTGAACCTCAGTGCCAAGGATTCATATAATCCCGTATGTCATTCCCTTTGTCCTTCGGTATGTTACTTGCCCGAGATTCGATCGTCAGTATCTGCATACCTATTTCAATCTCGTTTACCGGCAAGTCTCTTTACTCGTTCCGTAATATAAGATCTCGCAACTTACACTAAGTCACATTGCTTGCAAGGCTTGTGTGTGATGTTGTATTACCGAGTGGGCCCCGAGATACCTCTCCGTCACACGGAGTGACAAATCCCAGTCTTGATCCATACTAACTCAACGAACACCTTCGGAGATACCTGTAGAGCATCTTTATAGTCACCCAGTTACGTTGTGATGTTTGATACACACATAGTATTCCTCCGGTGTTAGTGAGTTATATGATCTCATGGTCATAGGAACAAATACTTGACACGCAGAAAACAGTAGCAACAAAATGACACGATCAACATGCTACGTCTATTAGTTTGGGTCTAGTCCATCACGTGATTCTCCTAATGACGTGATCCAGTTATCAAGCAACAACACCTTGTTCATAATCAGAAGACACTGACTATCTTTGATCAACTGGCTAGCCAACTAGAGGCTTGCTAGGGACAGTGTTTTGTCTATGTATCCACACATGTAAATGAGTCTTCATTCAATACAATTATAGCATGGATAATAAACGATTATCTTGATACAGGAATTATAATAATAACTATATTTATTATTGCCTCTAGGGCATAATTCCAACAGTCTCCCACTTGCACTAGAGTCAATAATCTATCCCTCACATCATCATGCGAATTGCATTGTAATAAATCTAACACCCATACAGTTCTGGTGTTCATCATGCTTTTCCCGTGGAACAGGTTTAGTCAGCGGGTCTGCTGCATTCAGATCCATGTGCACTTTGCATATATTTACGTCCTCCCCTTCGACGTAGTCGCGGATGAGGTTGAAGCGTCGTTTGATGTGTCTGGACTTCTTGTGAAGTCGTGGTTCCTTTGCTAAGGCAATGGCACCCGTGTTGTCACAGAACAAGGTTATTGGATTCAGTGCGCTTGGCACCACTCCAAGATCCGTCATGAATTGCTTCATCCAGACACCCTCCTTAGCCGCCTCCGAGGCAGCCATGTACTCCGCTTCACATGTAGAATCTGCTATGACGCTTTGCTTGGAACTGCACCAGCTTACCGCACCCCCATTAAGAATAAATACGTATCCGGTTTGCGACTTAGAGTCATCCGGATCTGTGTCAAAGCTTGCATCAACGTAACCTTTTACGGCGAGCTCTTCGTCACCTCCATACATGAGAAACATCTCCTTAGTCCTTTTCAGGTACTTCAGGATATTCTTGACCGCCGTCCAGTGATCCACTCTTGGATTATTCTGGAACCTACCTGCCATACTTATGGCCAGGCTAACGTCCGGTCTAGTGCACAGCATTGCATACATGATAGAACCTATGGCTGAAGCATAGGGGACGGAGCGCTAGGCTCTCTATCTTCATCAGTTGCTGGGCACTGAGTCTTACTCAATCTCGTACCTTGTAAAACTGGCAAGAACCCCTTCTTGGACTATTCCATTTTGAACCTCTTCAAAACTTTATCAAGGTATGTGCTTTGTGAAAGTCCTATCAGGCGTTTTGATCTATCCCTATAGATCTTAATGCCTAGAATGTAAGCAGCTTCTCCTAGGTCCTTCATAGAGAAACTTTTATTCAAGTAATCCTTTATGCTCTCCAAAAACTCTACGTTGTTTCCAATCAGCAATATGTCATCCACATATAATATTAGAAACGCCATAGAGCTCCCACTCACTTTCTTGTAAATACAAGATTCTCCAACCACTTGTATAAACTCAAATGCTTTGATCACCTCATCAAAGCGTTTATTCCAACTCCGAGATGCTTGCACCAGTCCATAAATGGATCGCTGGAGCTTGCACACCTTGTTAGCATTCTTAGGATCGACAAAACCTTCGAGTTGCATCATATACAATTCTTCCTTCAGGAAACCGTTAAGGAACGCCGTTTTGACATCCATCTGCCAGATTTCATAATCGAAAATGCAGCTATTGCTAACATGATTCTGACGGACTTAAGCATCGCTACGGGTGAGAATGTCTCATCGTAGTCAACTCCTTGAACTTGTGAAAACCCCTTTGCCACAAGTCGAGCTTTATAAACGGTCACATTGCCGTCAGCGTCCGTCTTCCTCTTAAAGACCCATTTGTTCTGAATAGCCTTGCGGCCCTCAGGCAGTACCTCCAAAGTCCACACTTTGTTCTCATACATGGATCCTATCTCAGACTTCATGGCTTCTAGCCATTTGTTGGAATCTGGGCCCACCATTGCTTCTTCATAATTTGCAGGTTCATTGTTGTCCAACAACATGATTGATAAGACGGGATTACCGTACCACTCTGGAGCAGCACGTGGTCTCGTCGACCTGCGTGGTTCGACAAAAACTTGAACCGGAGTTTCATGATCATCATCATTAACTTCCTCCTCAACCGGCATCGCAACGACAGAGGTTTCCCCTTGCCCTGCGCCACCATCCAGAGGGATGAGAGGTTCGACAACCTCGTCAAGTTCTATCTTCCTCCCACTCAATTCTCTCGAGAGAAACTCCTTCTCGAGAAAAGCTCCGTTTTTAGCAACAAACACTTTGCCCTCGGATTTGAGATAGAAGGTGTACCCAACTGTCTCTTTTGGGTAACCTATGAAGATGCACTTTTCTGCTTTGGGTTCCAGCTTTTCAGGCTGAAGCTTTTTGACATAAGCATCACATCCCCAAACTTTAAGAAACAACAACTTTGGCCTTTTTCCATACCACAGTTCGTATGGTGTCGTCTCAATGGATTTTGATGGTGCCCTATTTAAAGTGAATGCAGCTGTTTCTAATGCATAACCCCAAAACGATAACGGCAAATCGGTAAAAGACATCATAGATCGCACCATCTCTAATAAAGTACGATTACGACTTTCGGACACACCATTACGCTGTGGTGTTCCAGGCGGTGTCAACTGTGAAACAATTCCACATTGTCTTAAGTGAGCACCAAACTCGAAACTCAGATATTCACCCCCACGATCAGACCGTAGGAACTTGATCTTCTTGTTACGATGATTTTCAACTTCACTCTGAAATTGCTTGAACTTTTCAAATGTTTCACACTTGTGCTTCATTAAGTAGACATAACCATATATACTCAAATCGTCAGTGAAGGTGAGAAAATAACGATATCCGCCGCGTGCCTCTACGCTCATCGGACCACACACATCAGTATGTATGATTTCCAACAAGTCACTTGCACGCTCCGTTGTTCCGGAGAACGGAGTTTTAGTCATCTTGCCCATGAGGCATAGTTCGCACGTGTCAAGTGAATCAAAGTCAAGTGACTCCAAAAGTCCATCGGCATGGAATTTCTTCATGCGCTTTACACCAATATGACCTAAGCGGCAGTGCCACAAAAATATGGCGCTATCATTGTTAACTCTTGTTGGGGAACGTCGCATGGGAAACGAAAATTTTCCTACGCGCACGAAGACCTATCATGGTGATGTCCATCTACGAGAGGGGATGTGTGATCTACGTACCCTTGTAGACCGTACATCAGAAGCATTAGTGAATGCGGTTGATGTAGTGGAACGTCCTCACGTCCCTCGATCCGCCCCGCGAACTATCCCGCGATCAGTCCCACGATCTAGTGCCGAACGGATGGCACCTCCGCGTTCAGCACACGTACAGCTCGACGATGATCTCGGCCTTCTTGATCCAGCAAGAGAGACGGGGAGGTAGAAGAGTTCTCCGACAGCGTGACGGCGCTCCGGAGGTTGGTGATGATCTCGTCTCAGCAAGGCTCCGCCCGAGCTCCGCAGAAACGGGATCTAGAGGTAAAACCGTGGAGATATGTGGTCGGGCTGCCGTGGCAAAGTTGTCTCAAATCAGCCCTAAAACCCCACTATATATAGGAGAGGGAGGGGGGAGCCTTGCCTTGGGGTCCAAGAACCCCCAAGGGGTCGGCCGAGCCAAGGGGGGGAGGATTCCCCTCCCAAACCGAGTCCTACTTGGTTTGGAAGGTGGAGTCCTTCTTCCCTTTCCCACCTCCTCCTTTTTTTTCCTTTCCTCTTTGATTTTCTTCCCAATGCGCATAGGCCTCCCTTGGGCTGTCCCACCAGCCCACAAAGGGCTGGTGCGGCACCCCAAACACCTATGGGCTTCCCCGGGGTGGGTGCCCCCTCCCCCCCCCCCCCCCCGGTGAACTCCCGGAACCCATTCGTCATTCCCGGTACATTCCCGGTAACTCCGAAAAACCTTCCGGTAATCAAATGAGGTCATCCTATATATCAATCTTCGTTTCCGGACCATTCCGGAAACCCACGTGACGTCCGTGATCTCATCCGGGACTCCAAACAACATTCGGTAACCAACCATATAACTCAAATACGCATAAAACAACGTCGAACCTTAAGTGTGCAGACCCTGTGGGTTCGAGAACTATGTAGACATGACCCGAGAGACTCCTCGGTCAATACCCAATAGCGGGACCTGGATGCCCATATTGGATCCTACATATTCTACAAAGAACTTATCATTTGAACCTCAGTGTCAACGATTCATATAATCCCGTATGTCATTCCCTTTGTCCTTTGGTATGTTACTTGCCCGAGATTCGATCGTCAGTATCCGCATACCTATTTCAATCTCGTTTATCGGCAAGTCTCTTTACTCGTTCCGTAATACAAGATCCCGCAACTTACACTAAGTCACATTGCTTGCAAGGCTTGTGTGTGATGTTGTATTATCGAGTGGGCCCCGAGATACCTCTCCGTCATCCGGAGTGACAAATCCCAGTCTTGATCCATACTAACTCAACGAACACCTTCGGAGATACCTGTAGAGCATCTTTATAGTCACCCAGTTACGTTGCGACGTTTGATACACACAAAGTATTCCTCTAGTGTTAGTGAGTTATATGATCTCATGGTCATAGGAACAAATACTTGACACGCAGAAAACAGTAGCAAGAAAATGACACGATCAACATGCTACGTCTATTAGTTTGGGTCTAGTCCATCACGTGATTCTCCTAATGACGTGATCCAGTTATCAAGCAACAACACCTTGTTCATAATCAGAAGACACTGACTATCTTTGATCAACTGGCTAGCCAACTAGAGGCTTGCTAGGGACAGTGTTTTGTCTATGTATCCACACATGTAAATGAGTCTTCATTCAATACAATTATAGCATGGATAATAAACGATTATCTTGATACAGGAATTATAATAATAACTATATTTATTATTGCCTCTAGGGCATAATTCCAACAACTCTAACTCTTTTGGTCTCAATGTTATGTATGTGTGTATCTCTATCAAGATGCAATATGAACAATCCTCTCACATTGGGTGCATGACCATAAAAGATGTTACTCATAGAAATAGAACAACCATTATTCTCTGACTTAAAAGAGTAATCGTCTCGCAATAAACTAGATCCAGATATAATGTTCATGCTCAACGCAGGCACTAAATAACAATGATTCAAGTTCATAACTAATCATGATGGTAACTGAAGTGAAACTGTGCCGACGGCGATTGCATCAACCTTGGAACCATTTCCTACGCGCATCGTCACTTCATCTTTCGCCAGCCTTCGTCTATTCCGCAGTTCCTGTTTCGAGTTGCAAATATGAGCAACAGAACCGGTATCGAATACCCAGGCACTACTACGAGAGCCGGTTAAGTACACATCAATAACATGTATATCAAATATACCTGATTTTTCTTTGGCGGCCTTCTTATCTGCCAGATACTTAGGGCAATTGCCCTTCGAGTGACCCATACCCTTGCAATAGTAACACTCTGTTTCAGGCTTAGGTCCAGCTTTGGGTTTCTTCGTCAGATTGGCAACAAGCTTGCCGCTCTTCTTTGAATTACCCTTCTTGCCTTTGCTGTTTCTCTTGAAACTAGTGGTCTTATTCACCATCAACACTTGATGCTCTTTACGGAGTTCAGACTCTGCGACTTTCAGCATCGCAAACAACTCGCCGGGTGACTTGTTCATCCCTTGCATGTTGTATTTCAACACAAAGCCTTTATAGCTTGGCGGCAGTGATTGAAGGATTCTGTCAGTGATAGCCTCTTGCGGGAGTTCAATCCCCAGCTCGGCTAGACGGTTTGAGTACCCAGATATTTTGAGCACATGTTCACTGACAAACGAGTTCTCCTCCATCTTGCAAGCATAGAATTTATCGGAGGTCTCATACCTCTCGATCCGGGCGTTCTTCTGAAAGATAAACTTCAACTCCTGGAACATCTCAAATGCTCCATGACGCTCAAAGCGACGTTGAAGTCCCGGTTCTAAGTCATACAAGACTGCACATTGAACTACTGAGTAGTCCTTCTTACGTGCTAACCAAGCGTTCTTAACATCCTGATCAGCCGTAGCGGGTGGTTCATCTCCTAGCGCAGCATTAAGGACATAATCCTTCTTCCCAGCTTGTAAGATTAGCTTAAGATTACGAGCCCAGTCTACAAAGTTGCTTCCATCATCTTTCAACTTAGCTTTCTCTAGGAACGTATTAAAATTCAGGGTGACTGTCGCGTGAGCCATGATCTACAACACAAATATATTCAAAGTGGACTTAGACTATGTTCAAGATAATTAGAGTTTAACTTAATCAAATTATTCGCTAAACTCCCACTCAAAAAGTATATTTCTCTAGTCATTTGAGTGGTTCATGATCCACTTACACTAGCTCAAGTCCGATCATCACGTGAGTTGAGTATAGTTTCAGTGGTAAGCATCCCTATGCTACTCATATCATCTATATGATTCATGATCGACCTTTCGGTCTCATGTGTTCCGAGGCCATGTCTGCACATGCTAGGCTCGTCAAGCTTAACCCGAGTGTTCCGCGTGCGCAACTGTTTTGCACCCGTTGTATGTGAACGTTGAGTCTATCACACCCGATCATCATGTGGTGTCTCGAAACGACGAACTGTAGCAACGGTGCACAGTCGGGGAGAACACAATTTCATCTTGAAATTTTAGTGAGAGATCACCTCATAATGCTACCGTCGTTCTAAGCAAAATAAGGTGCATAAAAGGATTAACATCACATGCAATTCATAAGTGACATGATATGGCCATCATCACGTGCTTCTTGATCTCCATCACCAAAGCACCGGCACGATCTTCTTGTCACCGGCGCCACACCATGATCTCCATCAACGTGTCGCCATCGGGGTTGTCGTGCTACTCATGCTATTACTACTAAAGCTACATCCTAGCAAAATAGTAAACGCATCTGCAAGCACAAACATTAGTATAAAGACAACCCTATGGCTCCTGCCGGTTGCCGTACCATCGACGTGCAAGTCGATATTATCTATTACAACATGATCATCTCATACATCCAATATAACACATCACATCGTTGGCCATATCACATCACAAGCATACCCTGCAAAAACAAGTTAGACGTCCTCTAATTTTGTTGTTGCATGTTTTACGTGGTGACCATGGGTATCTAGTAGGATCGCATCTTACTTACGCAAACACCACAATGGAGATATATGAGTTGCTATTTAACCTCATCCAAGGACCTCCTCGGTCAAATCCGATTCAACTAAAGTTGGAGAAACCGACACTTGCCAGTCATCTTTGAGCAACGGGGTTACTCGTAGCGATGAAACCAGTCTCTCGTAAGCGTACGAGTAATGTCGGTCCAAGCCGCTTCAATCAAACAATACCGCGGAATCAAGAAAAGACTAAGGAGGGCAGCAAAACGCACATCACCGCCCACAAAAACTTTTGTGTTCTACTCGAGAATACATCTACGCATGAACCTAGCTCATGATGCCACTTTTGGGGAACGTCGCATGGGAAACAAAATTTTCCTACGCGCACGAAGACCTATCATGGTGACGTCCACCTACGAGAGGGGATGAGTGATCTACGTACCCTTGTAGACCGTACAGCAGAAGCGTTAGTGAACGCGGTTGATGTACTGGAACGTCCTCACGTCCCTCGATCCGCCCCGCGAACTATCCCGCGATCAATCCCACGATCTAGTGCCGAACGGACGGCACCTCCGCGTTCAGCACACGTACAGCTCGACGATGATCTCGGCCTTCTTGATCCAGCAAGAGAGACGGAGAGGTAGAAGAGTTCTCCGGCAGCGTGACGGCGCTCCGGAGGTTGGTGACGATCTCGTCTCAGCAGGGCTCCGCTCGAGCTCCAAAGAAACGCGATCTAGAGGAAAAACCGTGGAGGTATGTGGTCGGGCTGCCGTGGAAAAGTCGTCTCAAATCAGCCCTAAAACCTCCATATATATAGGTGGGAGAGGGGGGACCTTGCCTTGGGTCTCAAGGAGCCCCAAGGGGGTCGGCCGAGCCAAAGGGGGGAAGGACTCCCCCCAAATCGAGTCCTACTTGGTTTGGTGGGTGGAGTCCTTCTTTCCTTTCCCACCTCCTCCTTTTTTTTCTTTTCTCTTTGATTTTTCTTCCAATGCGCATAGGGCCCTTTTGGGCTGTCCCACCAGCCCACTAAGGGCTGGTGCACCACCCTCAAGGCCTATGGGCTTCCCCGGGGAGGGTTTCCCCCCCCCCCCCCCCCCGGTGAACTCCCGGAACCCATTCGTCATTCCCGGTACATTCCCGGTAACTCCGAAAACCTTCCGGTAATCAAATGAGGTCATCCTATATATCAATCTTCGTTTTCGGACCATTCCGGAAACCCTCGTGACGTCCGTGATCTCATCCGGGACTCCGAACAACATTCGGTAACCAACCATATAACTCAAATACGCATAAAACAACGTCGAACCTTAAGTGTGCACACCCTGCGGGTTCGAGAACTATGTAGACATGACCCGAGAGACTCCTCGGTCAATATCCAATAGCGGGACCTCGATGCCCATATTGGATCCTACATATTCTACGAAGATCTTATCGTTTGAACCTCAGTGCCAAGGATTCATATAATCCCGTATGTCATTCCCTTTGTCCTTCGGTATGTTACTTGCCCGAGATTCGATCGTCAGTATCCGCATACCTATTTCAATTTCGTTTACCGACAAATCTCTTTACTCGTTCCGTAATACAAGATCCCGCAACTTACACTAAGTCACATTGCTTGCAAGGCTTGTGTGTGATGTTGTATTACCGAGTGGGCCCCGAGATACCTCTCCGTCACACGGAGTGACAAATCCCAGTCTTGATCCATACTAACTCAACGAACACCTTCGGAGATACCTGTAGAGCATCTTTATAGTCACCCAGTTACGTTGTGACGTTTGATACACACAAAGTATTCCTCCGGTGTTAGTGAGTTATATGATCTCATGGTCATAGGAACAAATACTTGACACGTAGAAAACAGTAGCAACAAAATGACACGATCAACATGCTACGTCTATTAGTTTGGGTCTAGTCCATCACATGATTCTCCTAATGACGTGGTCCAGTTATCAAGCAACAACACCTTGTTCATAATCAGAAGACACTGACTATCTTTGATCAACTGGCTAGCCAACTAGAGGCTTGCTAGGGACAGTGTTTTGTCTATGTATCCACACATGTAAATGAGTCTTCATTCAATACAATTATAGCATGGATAATAAACGATTATCTTGATACAGGAATTATAATAATAACTATATTTATTATTGCCTCTAGGGCATAATTCCAACAGGCCAGTGGGCCACAAGCCGTGTTGTCGCGGCCACCCCCCCCCCCCTAGGTCGCGGCAACCAAGCTTGTGGGGCCCACATGGCTCTGCCGCCCCCAAACTCAGCTCTATTAATTCCCTTTCGTCCCAAAAAAATCAAGAGAGAAGATTTTGTCGCGTTTTCGATCCAGAGGGGCCGCCACATTCCGTTCTTCATCTGGAGGGCAGATATGGAGTCCGTTTTGGGCTCGGGATCAAGGAGATCATCGCCATCGTCATCATCAACCTTCTTCCCACTCCAATTTCATGAAGCTCTTCGTCGTTCGTGAGTAATCTATTCGTAGGCTCCCTCGGCGGTGATGAGTAGGATGAGATCTATCATGTAATCGAGTTAGTTTTGACGGGGATTGATCCCTAGTATCCACTATGTTCTGAGATTGATGTTGCTACTACTTTGCCATGCTTAATGCTTGTCACTAGGGCCCGAGTGCCATGATTTCAGATTTGAAATTATTATGTTGTCACCAATATATGTGTGTTTTAGATCCGATCTTGCAAGTTGTAGTTACCTACTATGTGTTATGATCCGGCAACCCCGGAGTGACAATAACCGGAACCACTCCCGGTGATGACCATAGTTTGAGGAGTTCATGTGTTCACCAAGTGCTAATGCGTTGGTCCGGATCTTTATTAAAAGGAGAACCTTAATATCCCGTAGTATCCTTTTGGACCCCGCTGCCACGGGAGGGATGGACAATAGATGTCATGCAAGTTCTTTTCCCTAAGGACGTATGACTACACACGGAATGCATGCCTACATCACATTAACGAATGGGAGCTAGCCACATATCTCTCCGTGTTATAACTGTTCCATGTTGAATGTCATCCGACAAATCGCCAACCAATTGCCTACGAGTTTGTCCCACTGCTGCTATTACTTGTTTTGCTCTGCTGTTGTTTCTACTATTGCTGCTACTGTTACTTGCTGCCACCGTTACTTGCTTTGTCCTGCTGCTGCTGCCACTACTTGCTATTGTTGCTACTTGCTACTGCTGTCACTACTGCTATTCCTTGCCACTGTTGTTACTCGTTACACTGCTGCTACCTGCTACAATACTTTTTCTGGCACCGTTACCGGGAAAGAATATTTCCCGTCTACGGGCAACTACTGGCGCCATTGATACAACTGTTAGGAATTGTCTGTCATCAACAGATTGTTTCTCGCAACGTTGTTATCATGCTACTTTGCTACTGATAATTTGCTTGCAGATACTAACCTTTCAGGTGTGGTTGAATCTGACACATTCAGCTGCCAATACTTGAGGATATTCTTTCACTCCCCATCGTGCGAACCAACAAATTTGGGTTGAATACTCTACCCTCGAAAACGGCCGCGATCCCACGCGTTGGTGGGCCATTGCAAGACAATTGCTAATTGTTGTGCAATTGGGACAACTCTTTTCTGGCTCCGTTGTCGTGGAGGCATCAAGTCAAGAATAGTTGCACGTCAACAGCATTCTTCTGGCACCGTTGCCGGGGACTGCTAGCAGCATTTTTCTGGCGCCGTTGCCGGGGAAGGATAGCTATATTCTCTGAGTCACTTGGGATTTATATCTGCTGAATACTATGAAGAATCTGAAAGATCAAAAAACCAAAGTCTTGCCCTCAACTACGAGGGGAGGTAAGGAACTGCCATCTAGCTCTGCACTTGATTCACCTTAGGTTATGAGTAAGTTTGCGACACCACCTCCTGCTAGAAATCTTGATATGTCGCCTGTGCTTGATGATTCTTATGATGCTACTATGCCTGATACTGCTAGAGATGCTATGTCTGATACTGCTAGAGATGCTATGCCTGATACTACTTTGCCTGATAATGCTAGAGATTCTATTTTGCCTGATGATGCTATGCTTGATACTGCTAGAGATACTGCTTTGCCTGATATGCCACTAGGGGTATTCCTTGATGCTCATATTGCTAGAGTTACTGCCAATGCTCGTGATGCTTCTGAAACTGCCTATACTGTTGAGATATAACCCGCTTTTGCTCTTGCTAGATCTAGCTCTCCTAGATATGAATTGCCTGATACACCTGAGGGTTATGTTATGGAGGGAGAGATAGCTGAGGATTTTCTTGTGTGTAAAGATGCCTATGACGCTGAGAAATTACTTCTCAAGTGGAAGGAAAAATCTCTGAAAGCTAGGATGAAATACGACCCGAAGTTTGCCACTTCACCTATCTTTATCACCGATGAGGATTATGAATTCTCTGTCGACCCTGAGATAATCTCTCTAGTCGAATCTGATCATTTCCAGGGTTATGAGTCTGAGACGGTCGCAGCCCATCTTACCAAACTACACGATATAGCCACCCTTTTCACTAGTGAGGAGAAGATCCACTACTACTATATCCTTAAGTTGTTTCGTTTCTCTCTAAAGGATGACGCTAAAGCCTGGTTCACTTCTCTTTCTCCTGGATGTGTGAGTAGTCCCCAGGATATGGTCTATTACTTCTGTGAGAAATATTTCCCTGCCCATAAGAAGCAAGCTGCCTTGCAGGAAATATACAACTTTGCTCAACTCAAAGAAGAGAGTCTCCCACAAGCTTGGGGGAGGCTCATCCAGCTAAAGAATGCTTTGCCTGATCACCCTCTTAAGAAGAACGAGATACTTGATATCTTCTATAACGGACTTACTGATGCTTCTAGAGACCACCTAGATAGTTGTGCCTGTTGTGTTTTTAGGGAACGAACCGTAGAACAAGCTAAGACCCTATTGAATAACATCTTGATCAACGATAATGCTTGGACTATTCCCGAACCACATCCTAAGCCAACTCCTAAGAATATAGGTATTCTATTCCTCAGTCCTGAAGATATGCAAGAAGCCAAGAAATCTATGCAAGAGAAAGGCATTAGATCTGAAGATGTCAAAAATATACCACCTATCGAAGAGATCCACGGTCTCGATAACCCGATGCAGGTAGTATAAGTAAATTCTCTGTGTAGGTTTGATGAGAGTGATATTCCTTTTGACAAACCTGCTAGCCTATGCTTTGATGAATTTGACAACTTTGTTGCCAAACAACAGAGTTTCAATGATTACGTTAGCAGGCAATTGGAACAAAGTACTCGTATGCTTAGTCATTTAAGTGCTTGTGTAGACAGAAATGTCAATGATCTGAAGCATCTGAGTAACACATGCCTCTATGATTACTACTCAGGTAGAACAAGTACTTAAAGCTCAGAATGACTTTCTCAATGAATTAAATGACAACAATGTCAGAGTCGTTACTAGAGGAGGCAAAATGACTCAGGAACCTTTGTATCCTGAAGGCCATCCTAAGAGAATTGATCAAGATTCTCAAGGAATTAATGCTGACACACCCAGTCATCCTAAGAATAAGAAGAAGGATGATAGAAACCTACATGTCATTTCACCAAATACTGTCACACCTGAAGAACCAAATAATATTTTTGCGTATGATGCAGAAACATAATCTGGTGATGAACATGAACCTGGTGACAATATGGACAGCGATGTTCATAATAATGCTCAATCTAGCAATAATGAGGATGTGGAGATTGAACCTACAGTTAATCCTGATAACCCACAACCTAAGAGATATGATAAGAATGACTTCACTGCTAGGAAGCATGGTAAAGAAAGGGAGCCATGGGTTCAGAGACCTATGCCTTTCCTCCTAAGCCATCCAAGAAAAAGGATGATGAGGATTTTGAGCGCTTTATTGAAATGATAAGACCCGTCTTTCTGCAGATGAGGTTAATTGATATGCTCAGAATGTCTCCATATGCCAAGTACATGAAAGATATTGTGACTAATAAACGGAAGATACCGGATCTTGAGATCTCCACCATGCTCGCTAATTATACCTTCAAGGGTGGAACTCCGAAGAAACTTGGTGATCCCAGAGTGCCCACTATACCTTGCTCCATTGAAGGAAACTATGTAAGAACTGCCTTATGTGATCTTAGAGCCGGTGTTAGTGTTATGCCTCTCTCTCTTTATCGTAGACTTGAACTCGATAAGTTGACACCCACTGAAATTTCTCTGCAAATGGCCGACAAATCAACTGCTTTCCCTGTCGGCATTTGCGAGGATGTGCCTGTTGTGGTTGCTAACACCACTATCCTAATAGAGTTTGTTATCTTGGATATTCCCGAGGACGATGCCATGGCTATCATCCTCGGAAGACCCTTTGTAAACACCACATGGGCTGTTATAGATTGCTACAAAGGCAATGTCACTTTCCATGTCAACGGTAATGAGCATACAGTGCACTTTCCGAAGAAACGATATCAAGTACATTGAATCAATGCTATCGAGAAAACTTCATCGATTCTTATTAGGAGCTTTGAATGCCCTATTCCTCGTGTTAAGATGAAGTATGAATTGCTTGTTGGGGAGATTCATATCCCCATTGAGGTGACTTAGTGGCTATTCGACAATTCTCCGTTTCCTTTTGCGATTTGAAAAAGTTTTGTAAGGAGGATTTGATCAACCCCATTGACGGATTTCTTTCGATGGCCATGAAATGGATGAATCAAAGAGTCACAAACCTTTGTTTTAAGCTTTCACTTTCTGTTGCTCAGAAAAAATGATAGATTTAGTTTAGTTTTCCGTGTTTTGTGTTTTAGCGTCCAGGAGAAAAGTACCCCGAAAATAGAAGTTCTCGGATGGTCCGGAATATCTAGTATGATTTTTTCTGGAATATTTGAAAAATACTGGGACTGAGAGCTAGCCTGGGGGCCACACCTGTGGGCCACAAGCCCTGACGCCGTGGCCCCCCTGGCCGCAGGGACCAAGCTTGTGGGGCCCATTGGGACCCCCTGCACTCATTCCAACTCCCATCCTCTTCTTCTACCTCCAGAAAAAATTGTTTCGCAGCTCAAACTCGTGTTCTTGCTCATTTGGTTGTGATTTTCGATCTCCTTGCTCAAAGCACTATTCTCCGAACCGTTTTGGGGAAATTACTCCTTGGTAAGTGACTCCTCCATTGGTCCAATTAGTTTGTACTCTAGTGCTTTATCCTTCGCGTATTCTTGCTACCTTGGTGACCCTGTTCTTGAGCTTGAAATGTTGATTTTAGCTGGTCACAAGTAGTTTTAGCGCGAGATACGGTCTCTAGGCACTAGTAGGAGTAGTTGCTACGAGTTGGGTTAATCCTTATTTACTTTTCTTTCGAAGTCTCTAAAAATTTCAGAATTTTTCAGAGTTAGAAAAAGGAAAAGATGAGGAGGTTCTTGAGACGCTCTTCAAGCCGTAACCCCAAGGATGATGAGAAGAACCACCCCAAGTACGTGGTTCCTCGAGTCACAGAAGTTCGAGCGTGTGAATGGCCCAGTGATGAATTTTTGCGCGTCGATGGGCTTTATGAAGACTTTTATTACCTGGTGGAGAACGCAGGTCTTACCTCGTTCATTGAAGATAAGTGCCCACAATACCTCCTCCTCACCAATATTTTCGTTCAAAGCTTCAACTTTTATCCGAGGAAGAATCCTCCTATGGTTGAGTCCACCATACCTACCTATTTGTGGTATCTACCTGCCATTCCAAGTAAATTTGCATGTGCCATTCTCTAAACCTTAAAGAAATAATCTGTTTTGCATGCCCGAACCGCTCATGTGGTGACAGGGGGCTATTGGTATCTTCCATGTTAGGCGTGTTATCCTCGACATGTGTTTATTCACTGTCATTCACGAGAAAGGGGCTGGTAATTGGAATGCCCAGTTCCACGCTTAAATCGAAAACATAACTGTAAAACAAGACTCTCCCCGGATTGATGTTAGTATGGACGGTACCCGAGGATTCGGCTAGCCGTGGAGTGTGATTGATTGGTGGTGGGGAGTTAAAACTTTACTTTTCTGTTTAGGAACCGCCTATAGCATGAGTAGCATGGTAGATATTGAGAACTCTTGGTCATTGAGTTGACAATGAAAGCATGCCACCCAAAATTATTATCTCTGTTTTCAAAGCTTGAGCTCTGGCACCTCTGCAAATCAATGCTTCCCTCTACGAAGGGCCTGTCTATTTATTTTCCTGTTGAGTCATCCTCTTCTTATTTAAGCACCAATTAGAGAGCACCTCTTTTCCAAACTCTTTTGCCCTTGTTTTGGACTCTAATTTGCATGATTTGAATGGAACTAACCCGGAGTGACGTTGTTTTCAGCAGAATTGCCATGGTGTTGTTTTTGTGCAGAAATGAAAGTTCTCGGAACGTCCTGAAAATTTACGGAGAATATTTCTGGAAAATATTAAAAATACCTGCGCAAAGATCCACCGGAGGGGACGGGCGAGTGGGCCTTAAGCCCTGTTGCCGCGGCCACCCCCCCCCCCCCCCCCCAGGCCGCGACAACCAAGCTTGTGGGGCCCACTGTCCCTAGAGGCAATAATAAATTAGTTATTAGTATATTTCTTTGTTCATGATAATCGTTTATTATCCATGCTATAATTGTATTGATTGGAAACACAATACTTGTGTGGATACATAGACAAAACACTCTCCCTAGTAAGCCTCTAGTTGACTAGCTCGTTGATCAAAGATGGCCAAGGTTTCCTGGCCATAGGCAAGTGTTGTTACTTGATAACGGGATCACATCATTAGGAGAATCATGTGATGGACTAGACCCAAACTAATAGACGTAGCATGTTGATCGTGTCATTTTGTTGCTACTGTTTTCTGTGTGTCAAGTATTTGTTCCTATGACCATGAGATCATATAACTCACTGACACCGGAGGAATGCTTTGTGTGTATCAAATGTCGCAACGTAACTGGGTGACTATAAAGATGCTCTACATGTATCTCTGAAGGTGTTAGTTGAGTTAGTATAGATCGAGACTAGGATTTGTCACTCCGTGTGACGGAGAGGTATCTCGGGGCCCACTCGGTAATACAACATCACACACAAGCCTTGCAAGCAATGTGACTTAGTGTAAGTTGCGGGATCTTGTATTACGAAACGAGTAAAGAGACTTGCCGGTAAACGAGATTGAAATAGGTATGCGGATACTGACGATCGAATCTCGGGCAAGTAACATACCGAAGGACAAAGGGAATGACATACGGGATTATATGAATCCTTGGCACTAAGGTTCAGACGATAAGATCTTCATAGAATATGTATGATCCAATATGGGCATCCAGGTCCCACTATTGGATATTGACCGAGGAGTCTCTCGGGTCATGTCTACATAGTTCTCGAACCCGCAGGGTCTGCACACTTAAGGTTCGACGTTGTTTTATGCATATTTGAGTTATATGGTTGGTTACCGAATGTTGTTCGGAGTCCCGGATGAGATCACGGACGTCACGAGGGTTTCCGAAATGGTCCGAAAACGTAGATTGATATATAGGATGACCTCATTTGATTACCGGAAGGTTTTCGGAGTTACCGGGAATGTACCGGGAATGATGAATGGGTTCCGGGTGTTCACCGGGGGGGCAACCCACCTCGGGGAAGCCCATAGGCTTTGGGGGTGGCGCACCAGCCCTTAGTGGGCTGGTGCGACAGCCCAAGAAGGCCCTATGCGCCATAGGAAGAAAATCAAAGAGAAAAGAAAAAAAAGGAGGAGGTGGGAAAGGGAAGAAGGACTCCACCTTCCAAACCAAGTTGGATTCGGTTTGGAAGGGGAGACCTTCCCCCCTTTGGCTCGGCCGACCCCCTTGGGGCTCCTTGAGCCCCAAGGCAAGGCCCCTCCTCTCCCACCTATATATATGGAGGTTTTAGGGCTGATTTGAGACAACTTTGCCACGGTAGCCCGACCACATACCTCCACGGTTTTACCTCTAGATCGTGTTTCTGCGGAGCTCGGGCGGAGCCCTGCTGAGATTAGATCACCACCAACCTCTGGAGCGCCTCGACCTGCCGGAGAACTCATCTACCTCTCTGTCTCTCTTGCTGGATCAAGAAGGCCGAGATCATCGTCGAGCTGTACGTGTGCTGAACGCGGAGGTGTCGTCCGTTCGGCACTAGATCGTGGGACTGATCGCGGGACGGTTCGCGGGGCGGATCGAGGGACGTGAGGACGTTCCACTACATCAACCGCGTTCACTAACGCTACTGCTGTGCGGTCTACAAGGGTACGTAGATCGAACATCCCCTCTCGTAGATGGACATCACCATGATAGGTCTTCGTGCGCGTAGGAAAATTTTTGTTTCCCATACGAAGTTCCCCAACAGTGGCATCATGAGCTAGGTTCATGCGTAGATGTCTTCTCG
This sequence comes from Hordeum vulgare subsp. vulgare, assembly GCF_904849725.1. NCBI lineage: Eukaryota > Viridiplantae > Streptophyta > Magnoliopsida > Poales > Poaceae > Hordeum > Hordeum vulgare. Next base: position 472,731,802 of record NC_058520.1, read on the forward strand.
AGTAGAACACAAAAGTTTTTGTGGGCGGTGATGTGCATTTTTTTGCCCTCCTTAGTCTTTTCTTAATTCCGCGGTATTGTTGGATCGAAGCGGCTCGGACCGACATTACTCGTACGCTTACGAGAGACTGGTTTCATCGCTACGAGTAACTCCGTTGCTCAAAGATGACTGGCGGGTGTCAGTTTCTCCAACTTTAGTTGAATCGGAATTGACCGAGGAGGTCCTTGGATGAGGTTAAATAGCAATTCATATATCTCCGTTGTGGTGTTTACGTAAGTAAGATGCGATCCTACTAGATACCCATGGTCACCACGTAAAACATGCAACAACAAAATTAGAGGACGTCTAACTTGTTTTTGCAGGGTATGCTTGTGATGTGATATGGCCAACGATGTGATGTGATATATTGGATGTATGAGATGATCATGTTGTAATAGTTAATATCGACTTGCACGTCGATGGTACGGCAACCGGCAGGAGCCATAGGGTTGTCTTTAAACTAACGTTTGTGCTTGCAGATGCGTTTACTATATTGCTAGGACGTAGCTTTAGTAGTAATAGCATGAGTAGCACGACAACCCCGATGGCGACACGTTGATGGGGATCATTATGATGTAGATCATGGCGTTCCGCCGGTGACAAGAAGATCGTGCCGGTGCTTTGGTGATGGAGATCAAGAAGCGCATGATGATGGCCATATCATGTCACTTATGAATTGCATGTGATGTTAATCCTTTTTGCACCTTATCTTGCTTAGAACGAACGGTAGCATTATGAGGTGATCCCTCACTAAAATTTCAAGACGAAATTGTGTTCTCCCCGACTGTGCACCGTTGCGACAGTTCTTCGTTTCGAGACACCACGTGATGATCGGGTGTGATAGACTCAACGTTCACATACAACGGGTGCAAAACAGTTGCACACGCAGAACACTCGGGTTAAGCTTGACGAGCCTAGCATGTGCAGACATGGCCTCGGAACACATGAGACCGAAAGGTCGAGCATGAATCGTATAGTTGATATGATTAGCATAGAGATGCTTACCACTGAAACTATTCTCGACTCACGTGATGATCAGACTTGAGATAGTGGATTTGAATCATGTACCACTCAAATGACTAGAGAGATGTACTTTTTGAGTGGGAGTTCTTAAGTAATATGATTAATTGAACTAATTGTCATGAACATAGTCTAATGGTCTTTACGAATTATGATGTAGCTTGCGCTATAGCTCTACTGTTTTTATATGTTCCTAGAGAAAATTTAGTTGAAAGTTGATAGTAGCAAACTTTGAAGAGGATTGTCCTCATTGCTGCGCAGAAGGCTTATGTCCTTAATGCACCACTCGGTGTGTTGCACCTCGAGCGTCATCTGCGGATGCTGTGAACATCCGACATACACGTTTCTGATGACTACACGATAGTTCAGTGCAAAATACTTAATGGCTTAGAAGCAAGGCACTGAAGACGTTTTGAAACGTCACGGAACATAAGTGATGTTCTAAAGAGATGAAATTGTGATTTCATGCACGTGCCCTTGTTGAGAGGTACGAGACCTCCGACAAGATTCTTTGTCCACAAAGTAATGGAGAAAAGCTCAATCGTTGAGCGTGTGCTCAGATTGTCTGAGTACGACAATCACTTGAATCAAGTGGGAGTTAATCTTCCAGATGAGATAGTGATGGTTCTCCAAAGTCACTGCCACCAAGCTGTGAGAGCTTCGTGATGAACTATAACATATCAAGGATAGATACAATGATCCTTGAGCGATTCGCGATGTTTGACACTGCGAAAGTAGAAATCAAGAAGGAGCATCAATAGTTGATGGTTTGTAAAACCACTAAGTTTCAAGAAAGGCAAGGGCTAGAAGGGATACTTCGTGAAACGGCAAAACAGTTGCTGCACTAATGAAGAGACCCAAGATTAAACCCAAACCCGAGACTAAGTGCTTCTGTAATGTGGGGAACAGTCACTGAGGCGGAACAACTCTAGATACTTGGTAGATAAGAAGGCTGGCAAAAGTCGAAAGAAGTATATTTGATATACATGATGTTGATGTGTACTTTACTAGTACTCCTAGTAGCATGAGGGTATTGGATACCGGTTCGGTTGCTAAGTGATTAGTAACACGAAATGAAAGCTACGGCATAAACGGAGACTAGCTAAAGGCGAGGTGACGATACGTGTTGGAAGTGTTTCCAAGGTTGATATGATCAAACGTCGCACGCTCCCTCTACCATCGGGATTGGTGTTAAACCTAAATAATTGTTATTTGGTGCTTGCGTTAAGCATGAACATGATTGGATCGTGTTTATTGCAATACGATTATTCATTTAAAGAGAATAATGGTTACTCTATTTTCTTGAATAATCACCTTCAATGGTTTATTGAATCTCGATCGTAGTGTTACACATGTTCATGATATTGGTGCCAAAAGATACAAGGTAATGATGATAGTACCACTTACTTGTGGCACTGCCGCTTGAGTCATGTTGGTATAAATTGCATGAAGAGGCTCCATGCTGATGGATCTTTATACTCACTTGATTTTGAATCACTAGTGACACGCAAATCATACCACATGACCAAGGCCATGTTTTCATTGAGATGAAATAAGATAGTAACTCGTTGGAAGTGATACATTTTGATGTATGCAGTCCAATCGATGTTGAGGCACGCAGTGGATATCATTATGTTCTTACTTCAATGACGATTTGAGTAGATACTAGAGTATTTGCTTAATGAATCACAAGTCTGAAATATTGAAAAGTTCAATTCTGTTTCGGAGTGAAGTTCGTCGTAACAAGAGGTTAAACTGCCTACGATATGATCATAGAAATGAATATCTGAGTTACGAGTTCTGGTACGCAGTTAAGACAATGTGGAAATTGTTTCGCAGTTCATGCCACCTAGAACATCATAGTGTGATGATGTGTCTGAACGTCATAGCCACACACTATTTGGTATGGTGCATGATGTGATGTCTCTTATCGAATTACCACTATCGTTTATGGGTTAAGCATTAGAGACAACCGCATTCACTTTAAATAGGGCACCACGTATTTCCGTTGAGATGACATAGTATAGACTTAGGTTTAGAGAAATCTAAACTGTCGTTTCTTGAAAGTTTGGGGTTTCGACACTTATGTGAAAAAGTTTCAGCCTGATAAGCTCGAACCCAAAGCGGATAAATGCATCTTCATAGGATATCCAAAACAGTTGGGTACATCTCCTATCTCGGATCCGAAAGCAAAGTGTTTGTTTCTAGAAACGGATCCTTTCTCGAGGAAAGGTTTGTCTCGAAAGAATTGAGTGGGAGGGTGGTAGAACTTGATGAGGTTATTGAAACATCACTTCGACCAGTGTGTAGCAGGGCGCAGGAAGTTGTTCATGTGGCGCCTACACCAATTGAAGTGAAAGCTGATGATGGTGATCATCGAGCATCGGATCAAGTTACTACAAGCCTCGTAGGTTGACAAGGTCGCGTACTACTATAGAGTTGTACGGTAACCCTGTCTTGGAGGTCATGTTGTTGAGCAACAGTGAACCTACGAGTTATGGAGAAAGCAATGGTGGGCCCAGATTCCAACAAATGGCTGGAAGCCATGAAATCCGAGAGAGGATCCATGTATGAAAACAAAGTGTAGACTTTGGAAGAACTACTTGATGGTCATAGGACTATTGAGTAAGGATGGATCTTTAAAAGGAAGACAGACGATGATAGTGATAAGTCGCTATTAAGAAAAGCTCGACTTGTCGCAAAGATGTTTCCGACAAGATCAAACAGTTGACTATGATGAGACTTTCTCACTCGTAGCGATGCTAAAAGTCTGTTAGAATTATGTTAGTAGTTGTTGCATTGTTTATGAAATATTGCATGTAGGATGTCAATACATTGTTTCCTCGACGGTTTCCTTGAGCAAACATTGTATGAGATACAACCATGAGGTTTTGTCGATCCTAAAGATACTAGCAAGTATGCAAGCTCCAGAGATCCTTAAATGGACTGGTGCAGGCATCTCGGACTTGGAATATACACTTTGATGAGATTATCAAGGATTTTGGGTTTGTGCAAGGTTTATGAGAAACTTGTATTTCCAAAGAAGTGAGTGGGAGCACTATAGAATTTCTGATAAGTATATGTGGTTGACATATTGTGGATCAGAAGTAATGTAGAATTTCTGTAAAGCATACAAGGTTGTTTGAAAGGAGTTTTCAAAGGAATACCTGGATTGAGCTACTTGAACGTTGAGCATCAAAGATCTATGGAGATAGATCGGAAGCGCTTAATGGAAGTTTCAACAAGATGCATGCCTTAACAAGTTTTGAAGGAGTTCAAAATAGATCAGCAAAGAAGGAGTTCTTGGTTGCGTTGTAAGGTGTGAATTTGAGTAAGACTCAAAACCCGACCACGGCAGAATAAATAGAATAGACGAAAGTCGTCTTCTATGCCTTAGCCGTAGACTCTAAAGTATGCCATGCTGACTACCGCACCTGATGTGTGCCTTGCAGCAAGTCTGTTGAGAGGTACAGAGAGTGATCCATGATTGAATCACTAGCAGCGGTCAAAATTTATCCTTAGTAACTGATGGACTAAGGAATTTTTCTCGATTATGGAGGTGGTTAAAGAGTTCGTCGTAAAGGGTTACGTCGATGTAAGCTTTGACACTAATCCGAATAACTATGAGTAGTGAAACGGATTCGTATAGTAGAGTAGATATTTGGAGTATTTTCGAATAGCACATAGTAGCAGCATCTATAAGATGACATAGAGGTTTGTAAAGAACACACGGATCTGAAAATTTCAGAACCGTTGACTAAAACCTCTCTCATGAGCAAGACGTGATCAGACCCCATAACTATATGTGTGTTGGATTCGTTGGAATCACATGGTGATGTGAACTAGATTATTGACTCTAGTGCAAGTGGGAGACTGTTGGAAATATGCCCTAGAGGCAATAATAAATTAGTTATTATTATATTTCTTTGTTCATGATAATCGTTTATTATCCATGCTATAATTGTATTGATTGGAAACACAATACTTGTGTGGATACATAGACAAAACACTGTCCGTAGCAAGCCTCTAGTTGACTAGCTCGTTGATCAAAGATGGCCAAGGTTTCCTGGCCATAGGCAAGTGTTGTTACTTGATAACGGGATCACATCATTAGGAGAATCATGTGATGGACTAGACCCAAACTAATAGACGTAGCATGTTGATCGTGTCATTTTGTTGCTACTGTTTTCTGCGTGTCAAGTATTTGTTCCTATGACCATGAGATCATATAACTCACTGACACCGGAGGAATGCTTTGTGTGTATCAAACATTGCAATGTAACTGGGTGACTATAAAGATGCTCTACATGTATCTCCGAAGGTGTTAGTTGAGTTAGTATGGATCGAGACTGGGATTTGTCACTCCGTGTGACGGAGAGGTATCTCGGGGCCCACTCGGTAATACAACATCACACACAAGCCTTGCAAGCAATGTGACTTAGTGTAATTTGCGGGATCTTGTATTACGGAACGAGTAAAGAGACTTGCCGGTAAACGAGATTGAAATAGGTATGCGGATACTGACGATCGAATCTCGGGCAAGTAACATACCGAAGGACAAAGGGAATGACATAGGGGATTATATGAATCCTTGGCACTGAGGTTCAGACGATAAGATCTTCGTAGAATATGTAGGATCCAATATGGGCATCCAGGTCCCGCTATTGGATATTGACCGAGGAATCTCTCGGGTCATGTCTACATAGTTCTCGAACCCGCAGGGTCTGCACACTTAAGGTTCGACGTTGTTTTATGCGTATTTGAGTTATATGGTTGGTTAACGAATGTTGTTCAGAGTCCCGGATGAGATCACGGACGTCACGAGGGTTTCCGGAATGGTCCGGAAACGAATATTGATATATAGGATGACCTCATTTGATTATCGTAAGGTTTTCGGAGTTACCGGGAATGTACCGGGAATGACGAATGGGTTCCGGGTGTTCACCGGAGGGGGCAACCCACCTCGGGGAAGCCCATAGGCCTTGGGGTGGCGCAACAGCCCTTAGTTGGCTGGTGGGACAGCCCAAGAAGGCCATATGCGCCATAGGAAGAAAATCAAAGAGAAAAGAAAAAGAAAAAGGAGGAGGTGGGAAAGGGAAGAAGGACTCCACCTTCCAAACCAAGTTGGATTCGGTTTGGAAGGGGAGACCTTCCCCCCTTTGGCTCGGCCGACCCCCTTGGGGCTCCTTGAGCCCCAAGGCTAGGCCCCTCCTCTCCCACCTATATATACGGAGGTTTTAGGGCTGATTTGAGACAACTTTGCCATGGCAGCCCGACCACATACCTCCACGGTTTTACCTCTAGATCGCGTTTCTGCGGAGCTCGGGCGGAGCCCTACTAAGATTAGATCACCACCAACCTCCGGAGCGACGTCACGCTGCCGGAGAACCCATCTACCTCTCCGTCTCTCTTGCTTGATCAAGAAGGCCGAGATCATCGTCGAGTTGTACGTGTGCTGAACGCGGAGGTGCCGTCCGTTCAGCAGTAGATCGTGGGACTGATCGCGGGACGGTTCGCGGGGCGGATCGAGGGATGTGAGGACGTTCCACTACATCAACCGCGTTCACTAACGCTTCTGATGTGCGCTCTACAAGGGTACGTAGGTCGAACACCCCTCTCGTAGATGGACATCACCATGATAGGTCTTCGTGCGCGTAGGAAAAATTTTGTTTCCCATGCGACGTTCCCCAACAGGCCGCCCCCAAACTCAGCTCTACTTATTCCCTTTTGTCCCGAAAAAAATCAAAAGAGAAGATTTCGTCGCGTTTTCGATCCAGAGGCGCCGCCACATCTCGTTCTTCATCTGGAGGGCAGATCTGGAGTCCGTTTTGGGCTCCGGATCAAGGAGATCGTCGCCATCGTCATCATTAATCTTCTTCCCTCTCCAATTCCATGAAGTTGTTCATCGTTCGTGAGTAATCTATTCATAGGCTCGCTGGGCGGTGATGATTAGGATGAGATCTATCATGTAATCGAGTTAGTTTGGACGGAGATTGATCCCTAGTATCCACTATGTTCTGAGATTGATGTTGTTACTACTTTGCCATGCTTAATGCTTGTCACTAGGGCCTGAGTGCCATGATTTCCGATCTGAAATTATTATGTTGTCACCAATATATGTGTGTTTTAGATCCGATCTTGCAAGTTGTAGTTACCTACTATGTGTTATGATCCGGCAACCCCGGAGTGACAATAACCGGAACCACTCCTGGTGATTACCATAGTTTGAGGAGTTCATGTGTTCACCAAGTGCTAATGCGTTAGTCCGGTTCTTTATTAAAAGGAGAACCTTAATATCCCGTAGTATCCTTTTGGACCCCGCTGCCACGGGAGGCATGGAAAATAGATGGCATGCAAGTTCTTTTTCCCTAAGCATGTATGATACACACGGAATGCATGCCTACATCACATTGACGAAAGGGAGCTAGCCACATATATCTCCGTGTTATAACTCTTGCATGATGAATGTCATCCGACGAATCGCCGACCCATTGCCTACGAGTTTGTCCCACTGCTGCTGTTACTTGTTTTGCTCTGCTGCTGTTACTACTGTTGCTGCTACTGTTACTTGCTGCCACCGTTACTTGCTTTGTCCTGCTGTTGCTGCCACTACATGCTACTGTTGCTACTTGCTACTGCTGTCACTACTACTGTTCCTCGCCACTGATGTTACTCATTACACTGCTGGTACCTGCTACAATACTTTTTCTGGCACCGTTACCGGGAAAGAATATTTCCCATCCATGGGAAACTACTTGCGCCATTGATACAACATTTAGGAATAGTCTGCCATCAACAGATCGTTTCCGGCACCGTTGTTATCATACTGCTTTGCTACTGATACTTTGCTTGCAGATACTAATCTTTCAGGTGTGGTTGAATCTGACACATTCAGCTGCCAATACTTGAGAATATTCTTTCACTTCTCGTCGCGCGAACCAACAAATTTGGGTTGAATACTCTACCCTCGAAAACTGCCGCGATCCCACGCGCTGGTGGGACATTGCAAGACAATTGCTAATTGTTGAGAAACTGGGACAGCTCTTTTCTGGCTCCGTTGCCATGGAGGCATCAAGTCAGGAATAGTTGCACGTCAACAATATTCTTCTAGCACCGTTGTCGGGGACTGCTAGCAGTTACCGAATGTTGTTCGGAGTCCCGGATGAGATCACAAACATCACGAGGGTTTCCGGAATGGTCCGGAGACGAAGATTGATATATAGGATGACCTCATTTGATTACCGGAAAGTTTTTGGCATTACCGGGAATGTACCGGGAGTGACGAATGGGTTCCGGATGTTCACTGGGGGGCAGCCCACCCCGGGGAAGCCCATAGGCCTTAGGGGTGCCGCACCAGCCCTGAGTGGGCTGGTGGGCAAGCCCAAGAAGGCCCCTGCGCAGGAGATAAGAATAATCAAAGAGGAAAAAAGGGGGGAAGTGGGAAATTAGAGAAGGACTCCACCTTCCAATCCTAGTTGGACTAGGATTGGAGGAGGAATCCTCCTCCCCCCTTCGGCCGACCCCTTGGGGCTCTCTTGAGCCTCAAGGCAGGTCCCCTCCTCCCTCCTATATGTACTGAGGTATTAGGGCTGATTTGAGACAACTTTGCCACTGCAGCCCGACCACATACCTCCACGGTTTTTCCTTTAGATCGCGTTTCTGCGGAGCTCGGGCGGAGCCTTGCTGAGATAAGATCACCACCAACATCCGAAGCGTCGTCACACTGTCGGAGAACTCATCTACCTCTCCGTCTCTCTTGCTGGATCATGAAGGCCGAGATCATCGTCGAGCTGTACGTGTGCTGAATGCGGAGGTGCCGTCCGTTCGGCACTAGATCGGAGCGGATCGTGGGACGGATCGTGGGACGGTTCGTGGGACAGTTCACGGGGCGGATCGAGGGACGTGAGGACGTTGCACTACATCAACCGCGTTTATTAACACTTCCTGTTGTGCGATCTACAAGGGTACGTAGATCTGAAATCCCCCTCGTAGATGGACATCACCATGATAGGCCTTCATGCGCGTAGGAAATTTTTTGTTTCCCATGCGACTTTCCCCAAAATGAAGTTCAACACCCAAAACTACTTGTCATCACACATGAGTTTCAAATTAGCTCCAAAGGGGGTAAATACCCCATTTCTAAGCAAGTTTTTTGTCCACCATGTTTAAAACAGCCAAATCAATTTGAGTTGTTAGTATATGACAAAGTAAGAACATGTGCACTGGTTTTTCAATATTTTAATTTTTTTTTAAAATTATGCTCATTTCAAACTTGATCAAACCTAAGTTTGACCAACATTTAAACAAGTTTCAAATATGAAAATGACAAACCAAGCCTGGATCCTTCTTAGACACTCCAAAATGAAGCTTTTTTGAGGTTTTTGAAAGTTTGAAGTTCAACACCCAAAACTACTTGTCTTCACACATGAGTTTCAAATTAGCTCCAAAGGGAGTAAATACCCCATTTCTAAGCAAGTTTTTTTGCCCACCATGTCTAACACAACCAAATCAATTTGAGTTATTAGTAAATGACAAAGTAAGAAAATGTGCACTAGTTTTCCAATTTTTTTATTTTTTTTAAATTCTGCTCATTTTAAACTTGGTCAAACCTAGTTTATTCCTGCTGACGTGAGGGGGTTCACCGGTCAATCTGACCCGTGGGCCAGGGAAGTCACCTCAGTGTCGCACCCTAACTACTTATACGATGAAATGTGTCATACCCTAGCTATTTACACATCCAGATCTACGCCACTCTCACCGTCGGCGACCACCAAAACCACGCAATCCAGCCCCGCCGCCACAGGTCAAGCGCCGCCGTGCGACGATCATGAGGCCCGGATCTTCCAGCTCGCGCGACGGCCATTCCAGCGGCGGAAACCGCTCCGACAAGGGGAATGGGGCGAAGCGGCCGGTACCCGACTCTGACCCCGAACGGACGGCGCGGGTTGCTTCCAACGATGCTCGGAAGCACGGCGCACACAAGTACACGAACCGGGGGCTCGCGCCGCCGCGTGGGTTCGCTCAGCGCGAGGTGGAGGAGTACGACCGCCAGATGGTGGCGGCGGCGCGAGGTAGCTCCTCTGTCGTGGGTGGCACGGGGAGCTCCGCCATTGCACCCGCACCGCTGCCGCCTTCGAAGAGGGAGGGGGAGGAGCAGGGCTTGGCACCGCGACCCGGGCGCCTAGGCTTTCTGCCGGGAGACTACGTCGACGACGGCGACCCGGGCGCCTCGGCTTTCTGCCGGGAGACTACGTCGACGACGGCGACCCGGGCGCCTCGGCTTTCTGCCGGGAGACTACGTCGACGACGGTGACCTCCACGGCGTCATCGGCGAGATTATGGAGCGCACCAAGGACGAGCCCTAGCAGCTCGTCGCGCACCGGCATATGGAAGAGGAGCTCGACGAGTTCCGCCTCCGCCAAGCCATCGAGAAATCCCGCGCCGACAGGGGGTGAGGCGCCTCCGACTCCGACTCCAACTGGCCGGCCCTGCCGCCTCGTCGGGGCCGCACCCCTGGGGCTCAGGTGAGCACAATTTTAGAGATCTAACTATGGGTAGGAGCTTAGGAGCTTTATGTAATCGAAGTACTCTGTGTGGCTTTTGCTTCGACGAGCCCGCTATTAAAACTGGGTGTAATCAAACCACTACTACTACGTGTGTAATCGAACCACAATGTTTGCTAAAATGTATCTATGTTGTTTGAATTCGGTCGAAATTTTGGTTGAATGCTTGTAAATTTGCTTTTCTGAATCGGAGCTCGCCGGCGTTGCCGTGCTTCGTCGCCGAAGAAGAAGAAGAAGAGGGAGGATGCGCGCCCAAGGGAAAAATGTTTAACCGTAGTTGCCGCCGTCTGGGTCCCACGCCGACATGGATAAGCTGTGGGTCCCGCCCAGCTGCACCTAATCATGATAGAGATTGTGCTTAAGAGTCATGTCGTGCCTGGGCTATTTGTGCGCACAGAGGTGTTGCAGTAGAGCTATTCTTACGAACGATGTCGCTTTGCAGTCCATTCACAGAAAAAACGTCGTATAGGAGATATTGACCCAGGGAATATAGGCTAAGGCCTTGTGTTGGTACTAGTGTATTTTAGGGAATTTGTGAGGATTATCCCGATCAAACCCCTCAATACCCACACATCCCATAACACCATTTGGTTCTAGTGTATTTGACATGTTTCATCCCCACATTTCCCCTCAAATCCTCAAATTATAGTGTATTTTTCTCAATACCCAATACATTACCCCTACCTAGTGTATTGGGGATAAATGGGGATTTGAAGGGATTGGGTGAAGGTTGGGGTTTCACCCAATCCCTTGGGGGATTATCCCCACCAATCTTCTCAAAAACACTAGTACCAAACAAGGCCTTAGGGGATTATCACCACCAATCTTCTTAAAAACACTAGTACAGTACCAAACAAGGCCTAAAGGGAGTAGCATTCCGCTCCGGAAACAAAATCCCGCCGGAGAATAGATGTCCCGATCGATCGCCATCAATCAAGAAGGAAGCTCCTTCCGAATAGCCCTCGGCTTGGAGAATATGCCGCGCATGATCCATTCCTCGAGGCCGCTCACGCGCTAGTATATATGCACTCGCCTCCGATCAGCACAAGGAGCAGCAGCAGGGCAAGGCAGCAGCAATGTGGCGGACCGTGAATTACGGGGCAATTCTCCTTTGGCACCGGTAGTCCTGTACCAGTAGCATAGCAACCATGCAGCTAGCTAGGCCTTAGCTAGTGCCAAAGGAGAACTGCCCTGCGATTTTGCGTGCGCATAATTTGGAATTCCTTGTGCTTCTTTACTTTCTTCAGAGAGAGAGACCTGCTAGCTCTGCATGTGCCAGTTCTTCGTTTGCTTCAATTTGTTACTTTGCTCGCTCTCGTAGGGTTTCACTATTGTGAGCATGTAGTTCTGATTTGTTTGTGCTATGCAGACTTGCAGTTCCAGTCGCGGCCGCGGATGCATTCCAAGCGCGCGTGTGGACGGCGATGCTGGTCCGTCGTCAACCTTTTCCGTGTCGTCGTTATTAGCAGCCTAGTCGAGGTCGAGGCAGACGTACGTCCAGATCAGATCCGGCCTTTTAAAAACAGCCGCTTGGCGGTGCCGCGTTTACTTGGGATTGCTGAACCCCTCGTGCGCGCCCGCGTTGCGTGCTGCGACGCCACTCTCTCGCCCGACGTTTCTTTCGCATGAAGCAAATATCTATAGTAACACTTCACCAGGGAACCCCGGCCGGCTGCTCATTTGGTCAATCCATCTAGCGATAGAATAGTAGCTGGGCAAGCTACGGTGCAGGAGTCGCCGACGTGTGGGCAAGTTGCATTGCACATCGGGGGAGGCCGGGAGTCAACCAATATGTATGTATAGGCGTGCAAGTTGCTGCCAAATGGTCGTTGCGATGCCAACCCGCAGAGAAAAGTTAAGGACGTTTTCATACCCAATAGATTTCATGGTGTGGATATTGATAAAGATTTCCATAAACTCAGGGGCGGAGCTGGAGCTAAAGTTACCCTGATGCACCGTTTCTACATGGCATCTGTTTTTTGACCGACACTATACTAAATAAACGTGTGTTTGGCAACCACTATTATAGACTATTAAATATATAGTTATTAAAATAGTGATCTAAACGTTTTTATATTTTTTTACGAAAATAGTAGATGTTAACGTGTGTGTGTGCGCGTGCGTGCGTGTGTGTGGTTATAAAATGCATTTGATAAATAGTCATCTCGATACAAATCACACATAGAAATAGAGAGAAAAATGAAAAACTAGGAAGCCTAATAAAACAGTTTTCGCAATAATAGAACTGAGAATTATAAGGTATCCAAATTCATTGTAAAGCCAGGTGCCCAATAGGCCCACGACCTCCCTCGCCAAAAGGCCTAGAAGCTACGGCCTCCCCTGTCCAAAAGCCACCTGAATCCAAAGCTATCGCTGAGACACGTACGAGACTGGCTCATGGAAATAAATTTGCACCTGATCCTGATGCACAGCAGTTAACATAGTCTGATGCACATGCATACTGTTGATGATAATCACTGTTGAAATTAAAAATCCTGCATAAACTTGATCCAACTTAAGGAAGTTTCGCTTAGGACAAACCTGAAACTTTTTTTATTTTGAGATGGGGGATGTAGGATTCGGAATGCATGTAAAATAACTGCTGAGATTGAAAGATTTCCACCGCCATGAAGAATTCAAGCTTATCCTCTTCACGCGTCATGACAATGACCTTGACCTAGGCGATGTACAATGTAGCAGTGCAATAGTTGAAGATCTTGTAAACGCCCATTGTTGTTTTTTTATTTGTTGTGTGTATCTCCCGGCTACCGGAGTATTGAATACTACCACAAGACAAATGATTCAACCAAACCATTGACAAAAGGGGCTTGTCCATCTCAATCCCTCGTCCAAACAATATGTGCAATGGTAATGTCTCAGATTCTTCTGTGTGCTATAATGTACGTAGGAGTATGAGTGAAAGAAGGTAATACCAAAAGAAGTGGGACAGAAGCAGAACTAACCAACAAAAGCGCAAGAGATCATGAAACTGAGACTCTAATTTTGTCTGCTCAATATTATTGAAGACCTGTCCCACATGTCAGATCACATGCTCACGTCATGGCAGTGCCCTCGGCCGGCTGCTCGACCTTGACACCTCCCGCCATTGCCGATAGGCCGTCGCCGGCATGCCGTCGGAACACTATCGCGCACTCCGGAAGCTCGCCGAGCCCCGCGAACATCGCGTCGTCTTCCTCGCTTCCTTCCCTGCAGACGGCCTCGCCGCCGAACTCGTCGGGAAGGAGCGCGGCCGTGTCGACGGCCGCTTTGCCGAAGAACATGGGTCCGTACAGCAGCATGTCGTCGGCCGCCTCGACTTGGGAGGGCGACGTAGACGAGGTGACGGACACGACGTCGTAGAGCCACCGGAAATCGTCGTGCACCTCGATGGCCGGCGCCGCCGGGCTCTCGGTGACTAGGCCGCCGGCAACGTTGGCGGTGCCATGGTGCGTGTCCGTGTCGTCGGATTTCGCTGGCTCGGGCGACGGGAGCGGCCGCTCCAGCTTGCCAGGTTTCGGGGTCGGGCGGCTCTGCACCCTCGCCGCCGTGCTGGAGTGGTTGTGCTCGTAGGAGTAGGTGATGAGCACTGTGTCCGGGTCGGCCTGGCTCCTCTCCACCTGCTTCCTCGCCGGGCAACCCTTGGAGCTACTGCATCTGTAGTAAGCCCTGCGAGTAATTGAACACCAAACCCAGATCAGCAAACCTCTCAGTCGCAGCTGTATGAGCAATTTAGCATGAACAAGAACTCGATCCAAGAAGACAAGACCACCGTGCCGTCCTAATCCCAATCCCAACCCGACTTGCAATTAATTGCGGAGTTATGGTGGCTTGATTGATTAGTTCGTACGTACACGTACCTTGGGAAGGGCGAGCCCTTGATGGGCTTCTGGCCGTATTTCCGCCACGCCCACGAGTCCGTCGGCGTGTTGCCCTCGCCGACGCCCTTGGGCCGCGGGACGTTCAAGTCGGCGAGGGGCACGGTCACCACCCGCTTCTGCAACGACCGCCTCCTCCCGCTAGTCGACGGCACCGCCGGTGGCGAAGGCGACCCCGGGCTGTTGCAGTCCGCCGAAACGCCATCCCCGCTGGCCTTCTGCTCGCCGCCGGACGCCGCCCCGTCGCTCCACTCGCCGTCCATGCAACAAGATCGGAGAAGCAGAAGCTAGCGGAGGTGTCAACCGTAATCTTTCCGAAATGGAGGAAGCAGCAGCGAGCGGGGGGCGGAGGGGTAGTTCTCGGATCGATGCCACCGGCTGGCTATACAAGAGAGAGACAAGCCGGCGATCCGCCGGATATAAAGAAACCGGGAGGTGGGTTGTGCGAGTGAACTAAACAAACACGAGGCCGTGTGTTCGTGACGACGCTGCGGCGCTGTTGGAGTTCGTTGGGGGTGCGCGCGATAGGGTGTGGCCGTGGGCGGGGAGGTGGGGTTGTGGGCGCGCACGCTGCGACGGACCGGGGATTAAATCAACACACTTGAAGAGACAGGCTTGGCTTGAGAATATGATCCAGCGTGTGACGGCGACGCCTCCCCAACTATCTCGTCTCATGCACTAACCTCTGCGTCGGTCGGTGTCATCATCATCTCTCATCTAGTATCAGTCAGCTGTCCCTTCGATCGATCTCAGTTTCCCATCCATCGGCCGGCGAGTAGACGAGGAGTAGCAGTTTTTTAGTGCATTTGTACGCGCAGGAGTTGTTGGGTGGATAATCGCGGGAGTTTTTTAGACTTGAAGAGCTTTCTAGACGATGTCTCATGGTAGAATTTTCAGCTACATTATATTCATGGCCAGTAAGGGGCATGGTAATTCTGGTGAAGACCTGGTGTTCTCTTCTTGCTTGGAGGAGAAGCAGTGATGTCTGTGATGTTCAGATAATAATAATCCTCTCAGACTAGTACTCTGTAGTTTGTAATGTCATGCTTGGCAGTTCTAAACCGCGTAGTACGACCAATCATCATGCGACATATGAATACAGGAGTCGACGTTGCGCGTTCTTCCATATGAAGCCGAGATTGTGCGCTCGATCGATTGACCGTGCATGCCACAACGCAACGGGTTATCATATAATTATAAACCCGTTCAGCCATCGCATCACCATCCCAGCTTGCCGCTGCTTTTCTTTAACCCTCGATCGGATGCATGTCCTCAACTTCTCGTTGATCTCGACTCGTTCCCACTCCGGTCTCAATTATGAGGCGCATGCATGGCACCACCGCATCGCGCGGCGCTTGTTGCATGCAATATAAAACCACCACAAGGTTTGACAAAGGCTTAACAACTTGAATACTTGGTTAGGTTATGATATACGCGGAAACAGCTGGTGCTGCAATAGAAAAGGGGACTGCGGATGGAAGATTCCGCAAGCCAGTTTGAGTCGATCTGAGCGACTGCTGTTGAGAAAATAGGCAATTTTCCAAACAGATTAATCCATGAAATAATTACTAACATGGTATTGACTAGGTTCATGACATACTGATCACGGAGTATACTAGCAAGTACTATGCATATAGCAGAAACATTTACGCATATAGGCAATACTACTAGTGCAGACACAGACCGGAGAGAGACAAACACATCATACCCTCCGATCGGCCAGTTGGCCGTAGCAGCAGCGGCGGCGGCGGCAGTATCCTTTGCCGCCTTCTTCTCGGCTTCGGCCTTCTCGCGGACGAGACGGTCAGCTTCGCTTGGTGAAGACATGGCGATGACGAGGGCGACGCGGACGTAGACGAAGCAGACGGACGGAGGCGAGCAGTCGCGTGATCGCTTCCCAAAAACCTAATCGCCCCTCTCCCGTACAGGAACCGGAGAGGCGAGGTTTCGGAGGCCTGCTCTCCCGTCGACCGTGTACGCGGTAAACGGGACGAAGTCGCCGGCGGCAGCAGCAGTCAAGGAACGAACGCGTGAGGCAGATGTGATCTGATTCTCGTGACGGCTAGGGTAGGCGATAGCGTGCTTATAAAGGCGGCTGGGTGGAGAGACGTGGGCCAAACCCACGTCCGAGTCGGTAACAGCCACGATCCGACGTCTCGGATCGTGCCTTGTCCGTTACGTATTCTCCGTTCCTGACCGGCAAAAATAAGCGTGTAGGTATGAGCTCGGCTCGGCTCATTCCCGCAACCCGCGTCGAGGCGAGGCGAGGCGAGGCGTGGCGTGGCGTGGCGAGGCGGGCGGCGAAGGAGGAGTGCGCGAGGGCACCTTCTCTTCTCACTCTCCAATAGCATGTGGAAGAGAGACCCTTATAAAGGGGTCCAACTTCTCCTCCACTAGCGGGGTGGGACTAAACTTCCCACCACCTTGTCATGCCACCACCTACATGGGCCCTTGGAGATTTTTCTGAAATTTGTCTTATGGGCTTAAGGCCCATCTCTAATTTCAGCAATCCCCCACCAGATCTCAAGGGCACATCGTGTTCCCTCGTTCCAAACACTGTTTTAATATACCAGCATTTCAGTGAAGACCTGTTAAGGTTGAGCTTCACCTAGAGCAAGTAGCTACACCCCTTTACAACTGAACAATGGACTATGCCTTGAATTGTCAGTTTGGCGTAAAGGAGCTTCACCACAAGTCTTACTAGTACTAGGCTGCCGAAGGTGACCCCTCGGGTGGAGCATATTAGTCACACTCCTGGCCTATTCATGAGTTTACTAGAGATCACCCAAATCTCATAGACTGTGACCAGCAGTCAAGCTCATATAGGTGTGTTCCTCCAAAGATCGCTCTATAGGACAGCATCTTGCTTACATATAAGCTTTAGAACATATTAAGACAGTAGTCATCCTACCATACAGTATCCGAGAGTATTGCATCTCCAACGGAGTGGGTTAGTAAAGTTACTCTCCTCAGTTCACCACTGGCTTGTTTTCCCAGGTCCTACTTCACGGGATCTCCGATCATATAGGTTGGGTTACTACCATGGCAACTCATGTGGGTCTCATACCCATCTCCCTCGATGCACTGTCTATCACAACACGTGATAGCCCTTTAGTAAAGGGATCTGTCAGATTCTTAGCCGTTTGGATGTAATCCAACGCTATCACTCCGGAGTTTCTCAAACGTCTGACAGACTTCAATCTCATTCTTATATGTTTGTTGGACTTCATATTGTCCTTTGAACTCTTCACTTTAACAATAACGGTTTGATTATCGCAGTTCATAAGGATAGCTGGAACCGGCTTCTCAACCACAGGTAAGTCCATCAAAAGATCTCGAAGAAATTCTGCTTCGACACCAGATGTGTCTAATGCTGTTAATTCTGCTTCCATTGTCGATCTTGTTAAGATCGTTTGCTTGCAAGACTTCTAGGAAACAGCACCACCCCCAAGAGTAAACATATACTCAGTAGTGGCCTTCATCTCATCAGCATCAGAGATCCAATTCGCATCACTATACCCTTCAAGTACCGATGTGAATCCCGTATAGTGAAGCCCGTGGTTGACAGTACCTTTCAAGTAGCGCATAATTCTTTCAACAGCACGCCAATGAACATCGCCCGGGTTTGCAATAAACCGGCTAAGTTTGCTCACAGCAAACGCGATGTCAGGCCTCGTTGCGCTAGCTAGGTACATAAGTGAACCGATAATTTGAGAGAATCTCAATTGATCTATAGTTGTGCCTTTAAACTTTCGAATAAGCACACTAGGATCATATGGTGTTTGACAAATTTTGCAGTCTGAATATCCAAAGCGACTCAAAATCTTATCAACATAGTGGGATTGCAGAAGTGTAATCCCACCCTCATCATCTCTCAACAGCTTGATGTTCAAGATAACATCAGCCACCCCAAGGTCCTTCATCTCAAAGTTTTGAGACAGAAAAGACTTAACCTCCTCAATTACTTTGAGGTTGGTTCCAAATATCAGTATGTCATCAACATACAAGCACAATATAACTCCTTCGCCCCCACCATGGCGATAGTATACACATTCGTCAGCTTCATTAACAACGAAGCCAACAGATGTCAGAGTTGTATTAAACTTCTCATGCCATTGCTTAGGTGCTTGTCTCAGACCATATAAAGATTTCAGCAACCTACACACCTTTCCTTCCTGACCTTCTATCACAAACCCATCTGGTTGTTGCATATAGATTTCCTCATTTAGCTTTCCATTCAGGAAAGCCGTCTTAACGTCCATTTGATGAACTAGAAGACCATGAGAGGCCGCCAATGAGAGTAGTACTCGAATGGTGGTCAGTCTAGCCACAGGTGAATAAGTATCGAAGAAATCTTCTTCTTCTTTCTGGGCATAGCCCTTGGCCACAAGCCTAGCCTTGTACTTTTCAATCGTACCATCGGGCCTAAGCTTCTTTTTGAACACCCACTTGCATCCCAATGGTTTGCAACCATAGGGACGATCAGTGATTTCCCATGTCCCGTTAGCCATGATGGAATCCATCTCGCTACGGACCGCAACTTTCCAGTAATCAGCATCTGGAGAAGCATACGCTTCTGAAATAGAAGTGGGGTTATCATCCACGAGGTATACGAAGAAATCATCACCAAAGGTCTTTGCAGTCCTTTGTCTCTTGCCCCTACCACGGGCTTCCTCGTCATCCTCATCAGGATTTTCATCATGTCTTTGTTCATAGTATTCCATAGGAATGGAAGGCTCAGGAGTTATCTCAGATTCCTGTCTAGAAGTGCTTTGCATATCTCTCATGGGAAATATATCCTCAAAGAATGTAGCATCCCTCGACTCCATTATTGTACCGACCTTCACGTCAGGTACCTCAGATTTCACTACTAGAAATCTATAGCCTACGCTATTCTTAGCGTATCCCAAATTAACGCAGTCCACAGTCTTTGGTCCAAGCTTACGCTTCTTGGGGATCGGTACATTGACTTTCGCCAAGCAGCCCCAAGTACGTAAGTACGAGAGCGTCGTCCTTCTCTTCGACCACTCCTCGTAGGGAGTGACCTCATTATCTTTTGTAGGAACTTTATTCAAGACATGACACGCGGTCAATATAGCCTCCCCCCACCATGCCTTGGATAAACCCGATGTATCTAACATGGCGTTAACCAAATCAGTTAGAGTACGGTTTTTCCGCTCGGCAACCCCGTTTGACTTGGGTGAATAGGGAGGCATCCTCTCATGAATAATGCCGTGTTCCGCACAAAATGAATCAAATTCGTTTGAGAAGTACTCTCCACCACGATCAGACCGGACTCGTTTAATTTTCTTTTCAAGTTGATTCTCAACTTCTGCCTTATAGATTTTAAAGTAGTGTAGAGCCTCATCTTTAGTATTTAACAGATACACATAGCAAAATCTAGTGGAATCATCTATCAATGTCATGAAGTATTTCTTTCCACCTTTAGTCAACACACCATTCATCTCACAAAGATCAGAATGTATGAGTTCTAATGGTGCCAAGTGTCTCTCCTCTGCAGCCTTGTGAGGCTTGCGAGGTTGCTTTGCTTGCACACGCGAATGGCACTTAGAACCTTTGGCTAAAGTGAAAGTTGGGATTAAATTCTGTTTTGCTAGCCGCGACATAACACCGAAACTTATGTGACAAAGACGTGAATGCCAAACTTCAGATTCATTAACACTCGAATGAATACTGTTCACGACTTTATTACAAAAATCTGCAAGAGAAAGGCGGAACAGACCTCCGCATTCATAACCTTTTCCAACGAAAAGTCCATATTTCGTAACTACTACTTTATTAGACTCAAATACCAACTTAAACCCTTCTCTACACAGAAGGGAGCCACTAACGAGATTCTTCTTGATGGCGGGGACATGCTGCACGTTCTTCAGCTGCACGATCCTTCCCGAAGTAAACTTCAGATTGACCGTGCCAACACCAAGAACAGAAGCACTCGCGCCATTCCCCATCAATACGGACCCGCGACCGGTGGCCTGATAAGAAGAGAACAATGATAAGTCAGCACACACATGAATATTTGCATCCGTGTCCACCCACCAATCGGTGGACTGACAAACTGTAAATACAGTAAGTAAATTACCGTACCCAGATGCACCACTTTCATTGTTGCCCACAATCATATTGGCAGACTTGGAGTCCTGCGCCGGCTTCTTGTACTTGTTTGGGCATTTGTTCGCCCAATGTTCCTCTGAACCACAAGTATAGCAGCCATCTCCCTTCTTATTCTTCTTGAAGGGCTTCTTTCCCTTCTTCTTGAAGTCGGTATTCTGTTGGACAGAATTCTTTCCCTTGGGCTTGTGGGAATTGAAGTTCCTCTGATGTACCATATTGGCAGCAGAAGAGCTTTCCACCGCTTTTCCATTGGAGTCCTTTGCTCTCGAGTTCTGCTCAACACTCAGATGGCCGATGATGTCCTCTACTGAGAACTCACGCCTCTGATGTTTCAGAGTAGTAGCAAAGTTCCTCCAGGAATTAGGGAGCTTAGCAATTATACAGCCCACGACAAACTTGCCCGGCAAATTGCACTTAAGAACCTCAAGTTCCTTAGCTATGCATATTATCTCATGAGCCTGTTCCAATACAGAACGGTTGTCAACCATCTTGTAATCGTGGAACTGCTCCATAACATACATCTCACTCCCAGCATCGGTGGCCCCGAATTTAGATTCGAGCGCCTCCCACAAGTCCTTGGCAACATACATCTCACAAACCCACGTCCGAGTCGGTAACAGCCACGATCCGACATCTCGGATCGTGCCTTGTCCATTACGTATTCTCCGTTCCTGACCGGCAAAAATAAGCGCGTAGGTATGAGCTCGGCTCGGCTCATTCCCGCAACCCGCGGCGCGGCGCGTTGAGGCGAGGCGTGGCGTGGCGAGGCGGGCGGCGAAGGAGGAGTGCGCGAGGGCACCTTCTCTTCTCACTCTTCAATAGCATGTGGAAGAGAGACCCTTATAAAGGGGTCCAACTTCTCCTCCACTAGAGGGGTGGGACTAAACTTCCCACCACCTTGTCATGCCACCACCTACATGGGCCCTTGGAGATTTTTCTGAAATTTGTCTTATGGGCCTAAGGCCCATCTCTAATTTCAACAACTGCTCCTTCGCGTGTAACGTGAGTGGTGGTTTGGTTCTGTCTATTTGCTCGGTGGGTTCGAGATAGGAGGACGATGCTGGCAGCCTGGCAGGGACAATGGTCGCCGCAGTTGCATCTCTGAATTCAGTACTCTTCAACTAAGGGCATGTATAATGGGATTGACGCAGCTCTCTATAGGAGATACCACCTAGGATATTTGGTGGGATGAATGAGAGAGATGGAGAGAAAAACAAGAGGTGCAGACGGTCTAATCACATGGAAATCACTGGCTAACGACGCCACTTTTGCCGTTGTATGTCTCACGCCGGTACTCGTGCTACTGGTAACCCACGGATTGTTTTTTTAATGTTTCATGTAATGACAAGTCTATGCAGACAACTACTAAAGAAAATCATTGTAGAAGTTGTCTATAACAGAAGTAGGGACGAAGCTTGGCCCCCAATGGAACCCTTTATTTTGCGTCGCCGCCTCCCTTCTTCGGTTCCCCGCCACCACTCTCCTCTCTACCGCCACTGCGACGCCACCAAAGCAAAGCCCGAGCGGCTCGACGGAGGCGGCCTTCTTCTCGCGCGTCAGATGCTCAAAATCGTTGCGGCAGTTTCGATCTTGATTTCCTCGGCGGTGATGGCGGACAACGACGACTGAACTATAGCGGCGGGTCTGTAGCCGCAACGGTAGGTGACGGCGGCGGCAATGTTGCAGATGCTCAACCTCCGGTTTGGCTTCGGATCGCGGTTGCGCTCCTCACATTGATTTGCGGCACGCGGGCCCTTGGGGCGGCAACCCTGATCTTGGCGGTGGTGGTCATCTCCTTTGTCGGAGGTGGTCATCCTGAGATTGATTGTTCAGATCTCGAGACCTGTCATCTACTCCCGGCTGTGAGTGGTGGAGACATAGTTGTTGGTGAAAACCGAGCCAACGGCTGACGATGGCGGAGTTTTGCGTCATTACCTTGATGAAGGCATCATCGTGTAACTATCGTCGACCCACTCGTGCTGCTCTGGGGGAAACCCTACGATCTGGTCTTTTAGATCGAACGATGATGACACTGCGGTGTTATTTCTATCTTGGGGGCATCGTTTGTGGAGTAGAGCTGGAAGACACATGCAGGAGGTGGAGCGGCTTCGTCTTGCACGGAGTTTTGGTGGAGATGTCAAGTCATGCTTGGCTGACAGGTGCCACACTGTGTCATGCCTATTTGACACGTGCTACGCACGACAGATCTTCCAGAGACTTCAAGTTGTGTCGGCTGGTGCTACTTGGCAGCATGGTGTTGCGGTGTGCTGGCGGCGATCGCGGCGTGCTCAATAGTTTGCATGTAGGGTGCTAGTGTAATTGGGCACCATGGTGGCGTCGGTGGATGGCCGAACTGGCAAGGATGATGCGGATCTCTTTCCTGAAGATGGATCAGCGGTTCGATAATGATGAGGACTTCTAAAATGTGTGCACGTGGGTACGATTTGTTGGAAATGTGCCCTAGAGGCAATAATAAAATGGTTATTATCATATTTCCCTTTTCATGATAATCGTCTATTGTTCATGCTATAATTGTATTAATAGGAAACAGTAATACATGTGTGAATAAATAGATCACAATGTGTCCCTAGCAAGCCTCTAGTTGGCTAGCTCGTTAATCAATAGATGATCATGGTTTTCTGATCATGGGCATTAGATGTCATTGATAACGGGATCGCATCATTGGGAGAATGATGTGATGGACAAGACCCAATCGTAAGCATAGCACTAGATCGTATTGTTTGTATGCTAAAGCTTTTCTAATGTCAAGTGTCTTTTCCTTCGACCATGAGATTGTGCAACTCCCGTATATCGTAGGAGTGCTTTGGGTGTATCAAACGTCACAACGTAACTGGGTGACTATAAAGGTGCACTACGGGTACCTCCGAAAGTGTCTGTTGAGTTGGTACGAATCGAGATCGGGATTTGTCACTCCGTGTGACGGAGAGGTATCTCTGGGCCCACTCGGTAGAACATCATCATGAGCTCAATGTGACTAAGGAGTTAGTCACAAGATGACGTGCTATGGAACGAGTAAAGAGACTTACCCGTAACGAGATTGAACAAGGTATAGGCATACTGACGATCGAATCTCGGGCAACTTCTATACCGACAAACAAAGGGAATTGTATACGAGATTGATTGAATCCTTGACATCGTGGTTCATCCGATGAGATCATCATGGAACATGTGGGAGCCACCATGGGTATCCATATCACGCTGGTGGTTATTGGTCGGAGAGTGTCTCGGTCATGTCTGCATGCCTCCCGAACCCGTAGGGTCTACGCACTTAAGGTTCGATGACGCTAGGGTTATAGGGAATTGTCATACAAGGTTACCGAAGGATGTTCGGAGTCCCGGATGAGATCCCGGACATCACGAGGAGCTCCGGAATGGTCCGGAGGTAAAGATTGATATATAGGATGGATGGGTTTGGACGCCAGAAATGTTTCGGGCACCACCGGCAAAGTGCCGGGACCACTCGAAGGGTTCCGGAGGCCCACCGGGAGGGGCCACAAGCCCCGAAGGGCTACGTGGGCCAAGTGCGGGAGGGCACCAGCCCCTAGGTGGGCTGGTGTGCCCCCACACCCAGCCCATGCGCAACCAAGAGGGTGGGAGGGGAAACCCTAGGCGCTGGTGGGCCTAAGGCCCACCTAAGGGTGCGCCACCCCTTCTCCCTGCCCTGGCCGCCGCACCTCCCATCTCGGGGGCTGCCGCACCACCTAGGGTGGGAACCCTAGGGGTGGCACACACCCCTCCCCTCCTCCTATATATAGAGAGGGTTTTGGGGCTGTTTTGCACACAGTTTTCCCTCTCCCACGGTGCAGCCCTGCTCCCCTCGTTCCTCCTCTCCCACGGTGCTTGGCGAAGCCCTGCCGGGAGACCTCGTCTCTCCATCGACACCACGCCATCGTACTGCCGGAGATCTTCCCCAACCTCTCCCTCCTCCTTGCTGGATCATGGTGCGGGAGACGTCACCGGGCTGCACGTGTGTTGAGCGCGGAGGTGCCGTGGTTTGGCACTAGATCGGAATTGCACCGCTATCTGAATCGCCGCAAGTACGACTCCATCAAGCGCGTTCTTGCAACGCTTCATCTTAGCGATCTTCAAAGGTATGAAGATGCACTCACCCCTCTCTCGTTGCTACTCTCTCGATAGGAAGATCTGAATATGGCGTAGGAAAATTTTGAATTTATGCTACGTTTCCCAACAGTGGCATCGGAGCCAGGTTTTCTATGCGTAGATTCTATGCACGAGTAGAACACAAAAGGTTGTGGGCGATGATTTGTCAATTGCTTGCTGCTACTAGTCTTATTCTTTTCCGGCAGTATTGTGGGATGAAGCGGCCCGGACCGACCTTACACGTACGCTTATGTGAGACAGGTTCCACCGACACACATGCACACCGTGCATAAAGATGGCTAGCGGGTGTCTATCTCTCCCACTCCAGTCATATTGGATTTGATGAAAAGGGTCCTTATGAATGGTACATAGCTTTGGCATATCACCGTTGTGGATGTCACGTAGGTAAGAAGGCGTTCTTGCTAGAAACCCAAACCAGCCACGTAAAACTTGCAACAACAATTAGAGGACGTCTAACTTGTTTTTGCAGGGTTTCACATGTGATGTGATATGGCCAAAGTTGTGATGTTGCATGTGTGATGTATGAGATGATCATGTTATTGTAATAGGATTCACGACTTGCATGTCGATGAGTATGACAACCGGCAGGAGCCATAGGAGTTGTCTTAATTTATTGTATGAGATGCAACGCCATGTGTTTACTACCTTTACTTCATTGCTAACGGTTAGCTATAGTAGTAGTAGTAGTAGTTGGCGTGACGACTTCACGGAGACACGATGATGGAGATCATGATGATGGAGATCATGGTGTCACGCCGGTGAAAATGATGATTGTGCGATGCCTGAAGATGGAGATCGAAAGAGCAAAGATGATAATGGCCATATCATGTCACTATATGATTGCATGTGATGTTTATCATATTTTTCATATTATTGCTTAGAACGACGGTAGAATAATAAGATGATCCCTCTTAAAAATTTCGAGAACGTATTCCCCTAAGTTTGCACCGTTGCGAAGGATCTTTGCCTCGAAGCACCACGTGATGATCGGGTGTGATAGATTGTAACGTTCGCATACAACGGGTGTAAGCCAGATTTACACACGCGAAACACTTAGGTTGACTCGACGAGCTTAGCATGTACAGACATGACCTCGAATACAAGAGACCGAAAGGTCAAACATGAGTCGTATGGTTGAATACGGTCAGCATGAAGTTGCTCACCATAACGACTAGTCCGTCTCACGTGATGATCGGACACGGGTTAGTCAACATGGATCATGTATCACTTAGATGACTAGAGGGTTGTCGATTTAAGTGGGAGTTCATACTTAATTTGATTAAATGAACTTAATTGTCATGAACTTAGTCTAAAAATTTGTCTTTATAAATATTGTAGATGGCCAACGTCAACCTCAATTTCAACGCATTCCTAGAGAAAAACAAGCTAAAAGATGATGGTAGCAGCTATGCGGACTGGGTCCGCAACTTGAAGCTCATCCTTGAAGCAGCTAAAAAGGTTATGTCCTTGATGCGCCGCTAGGTGACCCTCCTGCTCCTACAGCAGCCCAGGACATTCTGAGCGTCTGGCAAACGCGGAGTGATGACTACTCTCTGGTTAGGTGTGGCATGTTATACAGTTTGGAAACGGGGCTCCAAAGGCATTTTGAGCAACACGGTGCATATGTGATGTTCCGAGTGCTCAAACTAGTTTTTCAAGCTCATGCCCGTGTCGAGAGATATGAAGTCTCCGACAAGTTCTTTAGCTGTAAGATGGAGGAGAACAGTTGTGTCAGTGAGCACATACTCAAAATGTGTGGGTTACACGGTCGTCTGACTTCACTTGGAGTCGAACTTCCGGATGACGCTATAATTGACAGAATCCTCCAGTCTCTCCCACCAAGCTACAAAGGTTTTGTGTTGAACTACAACATGCAAGGGATGGAAAAGACCATTCCCGAGTTGTACTCGATGCTCAAGTCTGCAGAAGTAGAAATCAAGAAAGAACATCAAGTGTTGATGGTCAATAAGACCATCAGTTTCAAGAAAGGCAAGGGTAAGAAGAACTTCAAGAAAGACAGCAAAGCCGTTGCCGCGCCCGGTAAGCAAGATGCTGGGAAGAAGAAAAAGAATGGACCCAAGCCTGAGACTGAGTGTTTCTATTGCAAGGGAAAAGGTCACTGGAAGCGGAATTGCCCCAAGTACTTAGCGGACAAGAAGGCCGGTAACGTTAAAGGTATATGTGATATACATGTTATTCATGTGTACCTTACCAGCGCTTGTAGTAGCTCCTGGGTATTTGATACCGGTGTTGTTGCTCACATTTGCAACTCAAAGCAAGAACTGCGGAATAAACGGAGACTGGACAAGGACGAGGTGACGATGCGCGTCGGGAATGGCTCCAAGGTCGATGTGATCGCCGTCGGCACGTTGCCTCTACATCTACCGTCGGGATTAGTTTTAAACCTTAATAATTGTTATTTAGTACCAGCTTTGAGCATGAATATTGTATCAGGGTCTTGCTTAATGCGAGACGGCTACTCATTTAAGTCAGAGAATAATGGATGTTCTATTTATATGAGTGATATGTTTTATGGTCATGCTCCGCTGGTGAATGGTTTATTCTTGATGAATCTCGATCGTGATGTTACACATATTCATAGTGTGAGTACCAAAAGATGTAAAGTTGATAATGATAGTCCCACATACTTGTGGCACTGCCGCCTTGGTCATATCGGTGTTAAGCGCATGAAGAAGCTCCATACTGATGGACTATTGGAGTCTCTTGACTTTGAATCATTTGACACATGCGAACCGTGCCTCATGGGCAAGATGACTAAGACTCCATTCTCAGGAATAATGGAGAGAGCGACCGACTTATTGGAAATAATACATACTGATGTGTGTGGTCCAATGAACGTTGAAGCTCGCGGTGGCTACCGTTATGTTCTCACTCTCACCGATGATTTGAGTAGGTATGGGTATATCTACTTGATGAAGCATGAATCTGACACGTTTGAAAAGTTCAAGGAATTTCAGAGTGAGGTTGAGAATCAACGGAACAAGAAAATTAAGTGTCTACGATCTGATCGTGGAGGAGAATATTAGAGTCACGAGTTTGGCACACACCTAAGGAAGTGTGGAATCGTTTCATAACTGACGCCGCCTGGCACACCGCAACGCAACGGAGTGTCTGAACGTCGTAATCGCACTTTATTAGATATGGTACGATCTATGATGTCTCTTACCGACTTACCGCTATCATTTTGGGGATACGCATTAGAAACTGCAACATTTACTTTAAATAGGGCACCGTCTAAATCCGTTGAGACGACACCGTATGAACTATGGTTTGGCAAGAAACCTAAGTTGTCGTTTCTTAAAGTTTGGGTTGCGATGCTTATGTGAAGAAACTTCAACCAGAAAAGCTCGAACCCAAAGCGGAGAAATGCGTATTCATAGGATACCCTAAGGAAACTATTGGGTATACCTTCTATCTTAGATCCGAAGGTAAACCTTTGTTGCCAAGAACGGATCCTTTCTAGAGAAAGAGTTTCTCTCGAAAGAAGTAAGTGGGAGGAAGGTAGAACTTGATGAGGTAATTACACCCCCTCTCGAACAGGAAAGTAGCGCAGCACGGGAAATTGTTCATGTGGTGCCTGCACCAACTGCAGAGGAAGTTAATGATAATGATCATGAAGCTTCGGATCAAGTTACTACTGAACCGCGAAGGTCCACAAGGGTACGCTCCGCACCAGAGTGGTACGGCAACCCTGTGATGGAAATCATGTTGTTAGACAACGGTGAACCTTCGAACTATGAAGAAGCAATGGCGGGCCCGGATTCCAACAAATGGCTTGAGGCTATGAAATCCGAGATAGGATCCATGTATGAGAACAAAGTATGGACTTTGGTGGACTTGCCCGATGATCGGTGAGCCATAGAAACTAAATGGATCTTCAAGAAGAAGACTCATGCAAACGGTAATGTGACCGTTTATAAAGGTCGACTTGTCGCAAAGGGTTTCCGACAAATTCAAGGAGTTGACTACGAAGAGACTTTCTCTCCCGTAGCGAAGCTGAAGTCAGTCCGAATCATGTTAGCAATTGCAAATTTTCATGATTATGAAATTTGGCAAATGGACGTCAAAACAACGTTCCTTAACGGGAATCCTAAGGAAGAGTTGTATATGATGCAACAAGAAGGTTTTGTCGACCCTAAGGGTGCTAACAAAGTGTGCAAGCTCCAGCGCTCCATCTATGGGCTGGTGCAAGCATCTCGGAGTTGGAACATTCACTTTAATGAGGTGATTAAAGCAGTTGGATTCATACAGGTTTATGGAGTAGCCTGTCTGTACAAGAAAGTGAGTGGGAGCTGTGTAGCTTTCCTCATACTGTATGTGGATGACATATTATTGATGGGGAATAATATAGAGATGTTGGAGAGCATAAAGGCCTATTTGCACAAGAGTTTTTCGATGAAGGACCTTGGAGAAGCTGCATACATATTAGGCATCAAGATCTATAGAGATAGATCGAGACGCCTCATAGGTCTTTCGCAAAGTACATACCTTGACAAGATATTGAAGAAGTTCAATATGGAAAACTCAAAGAAGGGGTTCTTGCTAGTCTTGCAAGGTATGAGATTGAGTAAGACTCAGTCACTGACCACGACAGCAGATAGAGAGAAGATGAGTATTGTCCCCTACTTTTCAGCCGTAGGCTCTCTAATGTATGCCATGCTGTGTACCAGACCTGATATAAAGCTTGCCATAAGTTTGGTAGGGAGGTACCAAAGTGATCCCGGTATGGAACACTGGACAGCGATCAAGAATATCCTTAAGTACCTGAAGAGGACTAAGGAGATGTTTCTCGTTTATGGAGGTGACGAAGAGCTCGTCGTAAAGGGCTACGTCGATGCTAGCTTCGACCCAGATCCGGATGACTCTAAGTCACAGACCGGATACGTGTATGTTTTGAATGGTGGGGCAGTGAGCTGGTGCAGCAGCAAGCAAGAAGTTGTGACAGCATCTACATGTGAAATGGAGTACATAGCTGCTTCAGAAGCGGCTCATGAAGGAATTTGGATGAAGGAGCTCATCACCGACCTTGGAGTGGTTCCAAGCGCGTCGGGTCCAATGACACTCTTCTTTGATAACACTCGGCCATTGCCATAGCCAAGGAGCCCAGGTTTCACGGGTAGACCAAGCACATCAAACGCCGCTACAACTTCATCCAGGACCATGTCGAGAGTGGAGTAATACAAATTTGTAAAGTACACACGGATCTGAATGTTGCAGACCCGTTGACTAAACCTCTTCCTCGAGCAAAACATGATCAACACCATAATACTATGGGTGTTCGATACATCACAATGTAACTAGATTATTGACTCTAATGCAAGTGGGAGACTATTGGAAATGTGCCCTAGAGGCAATAATAAAATGGTTATTATCATATTTATTTGTTCATGATAATCGTCTATTGTTCATGCTATAATTGTATTAACAGGAAACAGTAATACATGTGTGAATAAATAGATGACAATGTGTCCCTAGCAAGCCTCTAGTTGGCTAGCTCGTTAATCAATAGATGATCATGGTTTCCTGATCATGGGCATTAGATGTCATTGATGACGGGATCACATCATTGGGACAATGATGTGATGGACAAGACCCAATCCTAAGCATAGCACTAGATCGTATTGTTTGTATGCTAAAGCTTTTCTAATTTCAAGTGTCTTTTCCTTTGACCGTGAGATTGTGCAACTCCCGGATATCGTAGGAGTGCTTTGGGTGTATCAAACGTCACAACGTAACTGGGTGACTATAAAGGTGCACTACGGGTACCTCCGAAAGTGTCTGTTGGGTTGGTACGAAACGAGATCGGGATTTGTCACTCCGTGTGACGGAGAGGTATCTCTGGGCCCACTCGGTAGAACATCATCATGAGCTCAATGTGACTAAGGAGTTAGTCACAGGATGACGTGCTACGGAACGAGTAAAGAGACTTACCGGTAACGAGATTGAACAAGGTATAGGCATACCGACGATCGAATCTCGGGCAAGTTCTATACCGACAGACAAAGGGAATTGTATACGGGATTGATTGAATCCTTGACATCGTGGTTCATCTGATGAGATCATCGTGGAACATGTGGGAGCCACCATGGATATCCAGATCACGCTGATGGTTATTGGCCGGAGAGTGTCTCGGTCATGTGTGCATGCCTCCCGAACCCGTAGGGTCTACACACTTAAGGTTCGATGACGCTAGGGTTATAGGGAATTATCATACGAGGTTACCGAAGGATGTTCGGAGTCCCGGATGAGATCCCGGACATCACGAGGAGCTCCGGAATGGTCCGGAGGTAAAGATTGATATATAGGATGGATGGGTTTGGACGCCGAAAATGTTTCGGGCACCACCGGCAAAGTGCCGGGACCACCGGAAGGGTTCCGGAGGCCCACCGGGAGGGGCCACAAGCCCCGAAGGGCTACGTGGGCCAAGTGCGGGAGGGAACCAGCCCCTAGTTGGGTGGTGTGCCCCTGATGTCAACTGTTCTTCCCCTTGCAACGGCACCAGAAGAATGCTGCGTGCACTCTCCGGCAATCGAAACTAGAAGAATGTTGTTGACGGCCGACAAGCGCATGGGATCGTAGCATTTTTCGAGGGTAGAGTATTCAACCCAAATTTATTGGTACGCGTATAGGAGGTGAGAGGACACTCTCAAGTATTAGCAGCTGAATATGTCAGATTCAACCACACCTGAAAGATTAGTATCTGCAAGCAAAGTATCAGTAGCAAAGTAGTATGATAACAACGGTGTCAAAAACGATCTGTTGACACGGCAGACTATTTCTAACGATTGTATCAATGGCGCCAAGTTTCCTCGTTGATGGAAGTTGTCAGTTCCCGTCATCGACCAGCGAACCAAAATTGTAACAGGTAGCAGCAGTGTAACGAGCAATAACAGTGGCAAGGAACATCAGTAGTGAGAACAGTAGCAAGTAGCAACAGTAGCAAGCGACAGTAGTAGCAACAGTTGCAGCAGAGCAAGACAAGTAACAGCAGTAGCAATAGTAGTAACAGCAGCAGAGCAAGACAAGTAACAACAGTAGCAACAGTAGTAGCAGCAGTAGTAGGACAAACTCATAGGCAATGGGTCGGTGATTTGTTTGGTTGATATGCATCATGCAACAGCTATAACACAGAGAGATATGTGACTAGCTCCCGTTCGTCAATGTGATGTAGGCATGCATTCCATGTGTCATCATACGTGCCTAAGGAAAAGAACTTGCATGACATCTATTGTCCATCCCTCCCGTGGCAGCGGGGTCCAAAATGAAACTACGGGATATTAAGGTTCTCCTTTTAATAAAGAACCGCACCAACGCATTAGCACTTGGTGAACACATGAACTCCTCAAACTATGGTCATCACCGGGAGTGGTTCCGGTTATTGTCACTCTGAGGTTGCCGGATCATAACACATAGTAGGTAACTACAACTTGCAAAATCGGATCTAAAACACACATATATTGGTGACAACATAATAATTTCAGATCTGAAATCATGGCACTCGGGCCCTAGTGACAAGCATTAAGCATGGCAAAGTAGTAGCAACATCAATCTCAGAACATAGTGGATACTAGGGATCAATCCCCATCAAAACTAACTCGATTACATGATAGATCTCATCCTACTCATCACCGCCCAGCGAGCCTACGAATAGATTACTCATGAACGACGAAGAGCTTCATGGAATTGGAGAGGGAAGAAGGTTGATGATGACGATGGCGACCATTTCCCCTCTCCGGAACCCAAGACGGACTCCAGATCTGCCCTCCAGATGAAGAACAGGTGGTGGCGGCGCCTCCGTATCGCAAACGCGATGAAAAATTCTCTTTTTATTTTTTCTGGGACGAAAGGGGACTTATAGACCTGAGGTTGGGGGCGGCAGAGCCGTGTGGGCCCCACAAGCCTGCCCACCGCCACCAGGGGGTGGTGGCAGACCCACGGCTTGTGGCCCACTGGCCCACCCCCTGAGGTGGAACTCGGCGCA
Organism: Hordeum vulgare subsp. vulgare; assembly: GCF_904849725.1. Classification (NCBI taxonomy): domain Eukaryota; kingdom Viridiplantae; phylum Streptophyta; class Magnoliopsida; order Poales; family Poaceae; genus Hordeum; species Hordeum vulgare. The sequence goes on from NC_058520.1 coordinate 472,764,579, forward strand.
GATATTTTTCTTATTTTCCAAAACTGCTCCCCGTAAATTTTCAGGACGTTTGGAGAACTTTGATTTCTACAGAAAAATAACACCAAGGCAATTCTGCTGAAAACAGCGTCAGTCCAGGTTAGTTCCATTCAAATCATGCAAATTAGAGTCCAAAACAAGGGCAAAAGAGTTTGGAAAAGTAGATACGATGGAGACGTATCAACTCCCCAAGCTTAAAATCTTGCTTGTCCTCAAGCAACTCAGTTGACAAAAATGAGAGAAAGAAAAACTTTGACAAACTCTGTTTGATCTTGTTGTTGCAACTATGTCTAACTCATAACCAGAATTTCAGCAAGATCACAAGTTAACCACATAAGCAAATGACACAAAGGTCTCACGGTCAACTAATATCAAAGGCATAATCAGCTAACGAGCAAATAATAATGAGTTTCAAATACCAACACTTCAATCAAAACAAGCATGAAGCAATATGAATAGGTGGTATCTCGCTAGCTCTTTCTGAGACCGCAAAACATAAATGCAGAGCACTTTCAAAGATCAAGGGCTGATTAATATTGTAATTCATAGCAACGAAGATCCGGTCATAGTCATACTCAATATCAATCAAAAGCAAAGAATAAAAATGACAGAGGTGTTCTCTAATTGGTGCTTATATAAGAGGAGGATGACTCAACATGAAAATAAATAGACAGGCCCTTCGCAGAGGGAAGCATTGATTTGTAGAGGTGCCAGAGCTCAAGCTTTGAAAACAGAGATAATAATTTTGGGTGGCATGCTTTCATTGTCAACGCAATGACCAAGAGTTCTCAATATCTTCCATGCTACTCATGCTATAGGCGGTTCCCAAACAGAAAAATAAAGTTTTAACTCCCCCACCACCAATCAATCACACTCCACGGCTAGCCGAATTATCGGGTACCGTCCATACTAATATCAATCCATGGGAAGTCTTGTTTTACAGTTATGTTTTCAATTTAAGCGTGGAACTGGGCATTCCAATTACCGGCCCCTTTCTCGTGAATGACAGTGAATAAACACATGTCGAGGATAACACTCCTAGCATGGAAGATATCAATAGCCCTCTGTCACCACATGAGCGGTTCGGGCATGCAAAATAGATTATTTCTTAAAGGTTTAGAGAATGGCACATGCAAATTTACTTGGAACGGCAGGTAGATACCGCAAATAGGTAGGTATGATGGACTCTAGAAATAAAGTCGATTATGACTCCATATATTGGTCATTGATTCGTCATTGTTGTCGTTTATTGACCTTTTTTGACCAAATTTACAACGTTAACACTTGGCCGTCAAGAATGAACAAACATGACCTTTCTAAAATTTTGGTCGTAGGTCTCTATCGACCAAAATTTTGGTTTGGTCATTACGTATTTGTGTAAACCACGTAGGATCTGACGTGGCCAAGCTAACGTGGCATTGTTAGTGACCAAATGGAATCATCATAAGTTTCAGATCCTGTCCACGACCCAATACCTATTTTACTATTGAAAATATTTGATTTGTTTGGGTTGATTTATTTATTTTTTTGCTAGAAGCACGCATATCTGAGGATAGGCCCAACAGAATAAAAGATTGCAAATAAAATGTATATTTTATTTCAGTAGCATATCACATCAAATACAATACATCATCCACCGAATCCATGCATTAAGGTTCAACGCCTAACAAGGGCACATCAAAATAATTTTACATGTACACAACAGAATACTTCTGCAAGTGCAAGTGCACAGAAAAAAAAACCAACAAATGCACAATCGCACATAAAAAGAGTTCCACAAACATTGGATGAGAACCACAAGTTTCTTCTCATCCTCTTCCTCTGCACAATATGCTCTTGCCATTGCCGCTTGCAAGAAGAAAATGATGGTAAGGCTTTCAGACCAAGAAAACTAGTAAAATTGCACGCACGATAACCAATGATAAAACAGTAGAAAATTATTTCTCATTCATCTAGTTATGACTTATGAGGTCATAAAAAGTATCATATAATTAGTATAGGTAAAATGTTTGGGGCACCTAGGTGGCCTGGACACCTTATTCAGATCCAACCCGTTAATGTTTTTTCCTTGCAAATAATTAGTTGTACTTTCCAAACAATTTTATTTTCATTTTACGTGCATGCATTAGTACCCTCCACGTCCATTGATTAGAAATGTGTTTCCAAAAACAGTGCATGCATTAGTACCCTCCACGTCCATTGATTAGAAATGTGTTTCCAAAAACAGTGCATGCTACTGATTCTGTCATAAACAATTTTTTCCACTATAAAATTATACTATTGTCTCATTAAAAATAGTTTCAACGTTTGTACTTGGATACTATCTGTCCAATAATTTATTCTAATTTCTAGATACCTATAAACGTAGTCTAACAAGTCTTGTACACGCACCAGGATTATTATACCTAATGATAATATACACAAACTCCGTTACTACCTTCCTATTTTAACACTTCTACTCACCATACATACCCGATTACCTAATGGAAATATTTACGTATTGCAAGTATATACTTAGCACGTTCATGTGATAGTAGTTAGGGGTATTATACCTACTGGTATTTGTTGGTAATATACTTAATAAAAAGCCTTATATCGATCAAACAATCCAAGTACTTGTAATTGATGTGCAAGTAGAGAACCGCAGATGTACGAAGCACATGAATATTTAATTATTTGTCTGGCAGAAACATAGCCATTGGATTTCTCTTCCAACATTAATGTAGCAACTATTCAGTGCGGCAATTGTTGAAGATGTTGCATAGACTAATCTTACCGTTCCAGGAGAATATATGTCCCCAGTTCGGAACCCATTGTCCAGTGTCTCCGCAACTGCGACTTCAATTCTCATTGCAGCACTTTCTACACCAAGGCCATATTTCAGTAGCATCGCCGCACTAAGAATTGTAGCTAATGGGTTTGCCTTGTCCTGCGCTGAGTAAATTGAAGAAAGGAGACGAATTTTGGACAAAGTTAGACAACAAAAGGCAACGTAGTACTCCCTCCATCAACTCATTTTGGGACGGAGGGAGTATTATCTAAATGATTGTTCTGAATTTATGAGCTATGTCAACCTGGCCAGCAATGTCAGGAGCAGAGCCATGAATGGGTTCAAAAAGACCCGGTCCCTGTACAGAAAAATAAGATCCTTAAGTGCTTTACTTCCAGCAATTTCAGCGTAAAATAAGTGCGTCCAAAAACGACTTATATTACCAATTCACCAACACTGGCAGATGGCAGCATTCCAATGCTTCCTGTGATAATTGATGCTTCGTCCGATAATATGTCACCAAAAATATTGTTGGTCACAATCGTGTAAAACTGTGATAATGAAGGGGAATACAGGTGGTCAGCACATCTCCGAACTGCTTAGCTCAGGGTGAGATAAGTTACATACAAAGAAACAAAACAGTTTAGGATTCCTAACAAGTTGCATTGCAGCGTTATCAACATACATGTGTGAGAGCTCAACGTCAGGGAATTCGGAAGCTATTGCAGTTACGCGTTTCCTCCATAGCATAGATGCCTACAATAGTGTTAGGGAAAAATGACGTATTAGACTCAGCAAAATGATAGGTCACAATCATTGCATCCAACTAAATATTTAAGAAAGAGGTATAAGACATTAAATATAATATGCTCCATGGCTCAGTTCTAATTTCCATACACATTTGGAATTTGTATAAGACAGCAGCTTTACCACTGCGCCAAGGCTCCTCTTCAAATAGTTAATGCACTATATTCAACAAAAATGGTATCAAACAATGAATTTTTTTTAATCTAATTAGACATGTTCTTCCAGAAAATACATCCTGACACCATAGAGGAAAGAAACAGAGAAACAAAATGATTAACAAATTTAGCCATGTTTGTGCCTTCGGGGGGCAGCATGAATTATCACTTATTCAAGAAATAGTTTATCAGGGAGATAACTGAAATGCAACAGTAACAGTGGGGTCACCTCAACAACTGAATATATTTCAGTGTTGAAGCCAGTTTCCTCTCCCTTGTCATTGGTTCCAAATCCCCTAGGTTTGCCGAAGTAGATCCCTGCCATGCAGAATAATAAAATAACAGTAGAAGTTTCAAGTTTCATCAGAATGCACCTAGAAATATATAGATCAGCAAGGAAAGAGGAATAACCAGACATGTTCAACTGTAGCTTAGTCAACATTACCTCCAGTAAGCTTTCTAACAACCATGATGTCAACTCCTTCAGCTACCTCTCTCTTCAAAGTAGATGCATCTACTAACTACAAAAATGTGAGGCCAACGAGAGAAGTAATTACATAGGGAACATATGTACAGAGCAAGCACATCAAGCAATGTTCCAGCGTGCACTGGAACATTAGTAGTACTGTATGTGGGACAAGCAATGTTGATTAGAATCTGGAGCGTTGCTGCTCCACGACCATCTCTGCAGGACACGCGCTTCTACTGGCTATGAGTCGAGCCGGCCGCCGGCCGTTGTGGCACTACCCGTCAGTAGTCGCTCTGCGCTAGCCGGACGTATGCCAAGGAAGCGCGTGGGGACGTAGGTGGCAGAAGAAGGAGAGAGCAACTATATGTAGGAGATGAAAGAAGATGTAGGGATGAGGTCAAGAAGCTGCTGGGGCTCTGCAAAGATGGAGGGCGCCAAGACCAACATGAGCGCCACTGGGAGGCCGCTCTCCCTTCCCCACCCCTGTCCGTGTGGCAGCCGAAATCAAGAGGAGCACCGAGAAGCGATCTGGACAAGCCGACCTCCTCGACAAGGCCCGGATCTAGCTCGTTGCTGCTCCTGCATGCTCCCGCTGTAGGTGGAGGAGGACAGCGGGCTGGTGCGGCGGGGAGGGTGGAAGCGAATGGCAGCGTGTGCTGGTGCGGCGGGGAGGGTGGGAGCCGCAGCGGGTGCGGCGAGGGGATGGGGAGGGAGGTGGCGGCGGCGATCTGGAAGGGAAGGAGGCGACGAGGGGATGGGGAGTGGGTCTGCTAGTTTTTTTTCTACTTTTCTTCATATGGATGAATGGATAGATGGACGTGGGATTGCTAGCAAGGTATAGTAGGATCTGTGCCATGTCATCGATTCATGGCATAAATAGTTCCATCAATTAGAATCAAACTTATCTAAATTTTCTTTCTTCTTTTGTTTCTTTTATTTTTTTTATCCTCTTATTTTGGGTAAACACTAAACATATTAACCTCATGTGGTAGCATTGAAATATGATCATAAATAATTATACACATCTTAATGATCATTTTGTGCAATAGGATCATTGACCTAATGGACGCAAAAGGTCATAACGTTATGGGCTTTGGACCCTCTTAGACTTGCCATGACTAATTTCAGAATTTTGGTCATGGATCAATGACCAATTAAACCATCGTCAATTTTTTTGGTCATAACTCAGCGTTTTTCTTGTAGTTCTCATGGAGAACTTTTGGGTTTATGAAAGTGGATGCACAAGCAGTATTCCGCTTAGTACAAGTGAAGGCTAGCAAAAGACTGGGAAGCGACCAACTAGAGAGCGACAATAGTCATCAAGATGCAATGAGTTTGACTAACATTGAATGCAAGCATGAACAGGATATAAATCACCATGAACACGAACATCATAGAGGCTATGTTGATTTTGTTTCAACTACATGCATGAACATGCACCAAGTCAAGCCACTTGAAACATTCAAAGGCGAATACCATCCTATCATACTACATCATAGTCATCTCAAAATCTATGTTGGCATTCAAGACAAACCATTATAAGCTCTCAGCTAAATAAGCATGGCATCAGAAACTATGATCTCTAAGTTGTCATTGCAAACATGGTTCTCTCACAACAAAGCTAAATCTGGGTCGACAAGCTAGTCATATTTACAAAAACAAAGTAGATAGAGTTCATACCAGCTTTTCAGTCTCAGTCACTACATCATATATCATCATTGTTGCCTTTCATTTGCACGATCGAACGATGTGAACAATAATAAGAGCATTGGACTAAGTTGAATCTGCAGGCAAAGACAAAGAAGAAGACAAAGTAATATGGCTCTTTGAAAGCTAAACAGGTAAGCATGCAAGAACCAATAAACATTGTAACCAATATCTTCTACCTTGACACAAAGAAAAAGAAAACTATTTACACGGGAAAGCTCCCAACAAGCAAAAGAAGAAAGAAAAATCTTTTGCGGTTTTCTCAAAAGGACACAAAACAAGAAAACAAGAAAACGAAAATAAACTAGCATGGTTAATACAGTGGCAAAGTGTGAACACCGACTAACAAAGTGAAACCATAAGCATGAATGTAAAGTCGGTGAGAACACGTACTCCCCCAAGCTTAGGCTTTTGGCCTAGCTTGGTCTACTCCCAAGGTGGGAAATAACCATGAAAGGATCGATATGGTTGGCTAGAGGGGGGGTGAATAGACAACGACCACTTTTTAATTAATCTTAACAAGTTCAGGTAAACACTATACGGGTTCACAAATAATATGACAATGAGGTGAACCCTATAGAAGCTAACAACGAGAGCTATTAAGACAAGTAAGATATAGTCACAAGCATAAGCAAATACAAAGTAAAGGGTAGAGATAACCACAAGTGGAACCGATGGAGACGAGGATGTGTTACCGAAGTTCCTTCCCTTTGACAGGAAGTACGTCTCCGTTGGAGCGGTGTGGAGGCACAATGCTCCCCAAAAAGCCACTAAGGCCACCGTATTCTCCTCACGCCCTCGCACGATGCAAGGTACCGTGATTCCACTATAGGTGCCCTTGAAGGCGGTGACCGAACCTTTACAAACAAGGTTGGGGCAACTCCACACAAAGCTTGGAGGCTCCCAACTAAACCACGAAGCTTCACCACAATGGAATATGGCTTCGAGGTGACCTTAACCGTCTAGGATGCTCAAACACCCAAGAGTAACAAGATCCGCAAGCGATTGGTGGGGGAATCAACTTTTCTCTTGGTGGAAGTGTGGATCTAGGCCTTCTCAACCAATCCCTAAAGAATCAACAAGTTTGATTGGCTAGGGAGAGAGATCGGGCACTTTTGACCTTGTGGAGCAACAATGGAGCTAAGAGAGGTAAGAGATAGGGTTCCTCAGCTAGAAGAACCCTTTATATAGTGGGGGGAAAAATCAGACCGTTTTCCCACTCTCTGCCCGAAATCCAGCGGTACTACCGCTGAGCCGGAGCGATACTACCGCTGCCTAGCGGTACTACCGCTGCCTAGCGGTACTACCGCTGGCTGCAGCGGTACTACCGCTGGGCCTCAAGCGGTACTACCGCTGGGCCTCAAGCGGTACTACCGCTGACACCAGCGGTACTACCGCTGGCCCCTTGGTAGTGCACAAGCACTACTACCGCCGGGAAAGTCTTCGCAAAAGGGTGCGTCCACGAACTACCGCTAGGTAGGTGGAACAAAGCACCTGGAGCGGTACTACCGCTGACCAGGGGCGGTACTACCGTTGGCTGCAGCGGTACTACCGCTAGCAGTCCAGCGGTACTACCGCTGGGGACCATTTTGTAGAAATATTCAAGACGAAATAGGCGAGGGCCGCTCCAAACATGAGGAAGGGGAGAATGTGAAGTGTGCGTGTGCAAAGATAGATTCCACCCAAATCTTTCCACTACGGATCCCCTCTTAATAGTACGGCTTTCCTATGACTCAAATAAAGAGAATCGTAGAGAGCGTCGTGCTTCCGTTCGCGGAGAGAGGAGACGTGTCGTCTTGTGCCGTTGACGTGAGTTACCTGAAACCTTGACACACACGGTTAGTCATGTACGGTACTGTCATCAATCACCAAAATTACTTAGGCATAAACTATGCCCCAACAATCTCCCCCTTTTTGGTGGATTGATGACAATACCGGATTTGCACAGAGAATAATATGAGAACAAAAAGATAGAGATATATGACAATACGGGACATATGACTCACAGCATATGATGGAAATAAATCTCACATAAGATCATGTCTCACAAAAGATAGAAAACGAGAATCAAACCAAGTTTGAAGCAAACCATACGAGATAAAGCAAAGCAATGCAAAGTTCGAAATGAAAGCAAATCCTAGACTCTCTCCCCCTTTGGCACAAGACACCAAAAAGGGGGCACACCTAATGCCACAGGTAACTACTCCTCGTCTTCAGGATCACCAGACTCGTCTGTCCCCTCCTGGTCGGTCTGCTCCTCCTCTTCTGCCTCATGGCCAGACCACTGGTACCCCTGAGCCTGCATCCAAGTGGCCTCAGGAGTGATGTCGTCCTCTGAGCCGCTGGAGATGTCCACATCCAAGGTCCTGAGAACACGCTTATGCCTCTGGCGGCTCTGCTTCTGAGCCACGTGTTTCTGGTACTGACCCTTGGCCTGCATACAGAAAAGTGTCTTCATCTTGTCCTGCAGTTTGATAGCCCAAGATGGCATGGCAGACGAGCGGGACTGAGAGGCAGTTCCTCTGTCAGCAGCGGTCTCTGTATCAGTATCCATGTGCTGAGAGGATGTAGATGGGTTGGCCCACTTGTCCTTGACGCGAAGCCTGATTGGGTCATGCACAATGTAATCAGACTGTGCGTAGAGCAGCTCATCCGGAAAAGCCTGTTGCCACTTATGGCTGATGTATGCGAACAGGTAAGGCCCGTAGATAGGAACCTTACGATTGATGATGCAGTTCCAAAGCTCTGAGAACATCACATCTGAAATATCCAGCTGAGCAGACTCCTGAGACATAGCGTCCTCACAAAGTAACAGCATCTCAGCCAAGTAGCCATGGACCTCATCGAAGTTACCACTCCGAGGGAAGAGGGTGTTGCGAAAGATCCGATGCATGATGTCCAGGTGCTTGGGAAGCACCCCTTTCCTCAGATACAGTGACTGCAGTCTGTCCTTTGCGGGGGCCCTATCGGTGGGGGCTGCAGCATGGGGACGCAACCCAAGAGGAGTGTCAGCACCCTGAAAGTCAATGTGAAGGAACTGCATGAACTCAGTCCAGGAACCGGTCATCTTCTGTGACCCAGTCATCCATATCATGGAACGTTGTGCATCAGGAGAGAAATGGACTGTAACATAAAACTGAGCAACTGCAGTGGGATCAAAGTCCGTCTTGAAGGTGATGATGTCTTTGATGCCCAGTTTGTCAACCAGAGAGAGGGCATCACCAAAGTAGTCCATGTTCCGCTGAAGATGTGCCGGATCAATCCACTGGACAGAGACATAGTTCTTCTTGGAGTGAGCAACAACATCCCGATAGATCCTGCACTGGTCCCTTGCCCAGACATTTTCAACACCATCGATCACTTCCCTCTCCTTGAGATAGAGGTTCTTGGTGCGAAATTGCAGAAAGTCCTTGGGGGGCATTGTACGGATATTGACCCTCTTGTCCTTGTGAGCGACCTTCTTGAAGGACTTCTTCTTGGGAGGCAGACCAGACGTGGCAGACCCCTCGGGCGCCTTTGTGTTGCGAAACTGTTTGGACGCCGTGTCCCGTGGGGGGTTCGAACGGCGAGCAGAGCTACCTGTGACACAGACCACATAGCGAAAAAGAGGCGACAAGAGAAGTCAAGGCAATGAAACTTGAGAACGCAAAACAAGTAAACACGCATTGCTAAGCAAAAACAAGCAGAAAAAAGTACATAGTGAACGCTCACGGCGGTAGTACCGCCACCCCTGGCGGTAGTACCGCTGGGGCCTAGCGGTAGTACCGCTAGCCCTGGCGGTAGTACCGTTGGGGGTCATAGTGGTAGTACCGCACCCCTGGCGGTAGTACTGCTGGGGGTTTGACTTTCAGATCTGACATATAAGACTCGTTTTCGAGGGCATGGGCTGAATATGAACACTAAGACGTACACCCCAGCCCTACTGTCATGAGGAACACTTAGCAACAAGAGATACATACATGCCTAGGCAAGAGATAGCACGTTTTAGATCTAATCCAAAAGTTCAAGTGTTCGATCTAAGACGAGTAAATCCTAGGACATGGCAGCAAATTCAACAACAAATCATCGGACCTATACTCCCCTCAAATATTTCCTTCATGCCATCCAAGAACTAGCCATAGGATCAAAAAATATGAATCCAATCCCCAATGCTCCTAACCCTAGAACACGAACAACAACAAATAGAAGAAGGGAGGAGCCTTTTTACCGGGATTCATGGTTTTGGAGGAGGAAGAAGAGATGAAGCAACCCTTCCACACCAACGGGGAGAAGGAGCTCCACGAAGTGAGATCCAAGCAGGGGGTTTTCGGGCTAGGGAGGGAGGAGCCGCGAGGAAGAAGAAACAGATGAGAAAATCGGGCTCCCCCTCCCTTTATATAGCCCAAGGGGTACGGGCCAGCGGTAGTACCGCTGTGGCCCTAGCGGTAGTACCGCTGGGGTCCTGGCGGTAGTACCGCTCCCCCTTGAAACCTTAGAAATTTTCTAGCCGGTCGTGTTAGATTTTGAATCCTGGCGGTAGTACCGCCATACCTGGCGGTAGTACTGCTGGGGTCCTGGCGGTAGTACCGCTACCCCTGGCGGTAGTACCGCTGTACATGTTTCAACACGGCTAAGGAAAAAGGGAAACTTGGGCACATGACAAGTGAGTAAAAAAGGGATGACATCCAAGAAAATGTACTGACTTGTCATTGTATATCCTCTCCTTTATACGCAAGAGAGGATGGAGGGGCGGTGGCCGAGGCCACCTATGTTTGAGACAATGGTATGCCACCGCGAAGAATTATCCTTGGGTTCATGACCAATGCTCGTCTTTGAAGCACAAGTGCCATTTGACAATGGCTAAAGTGAAAGACTAGATTGATTTACGCATAATGGGGGGAGGGAGAGTTCATTGAGAGAACAACACTCCCCCTATGTCCATGCCTACATCTAGACCAAGATGAAATGTAAAGTGAGGTGCAACATGCCTAGTTTCAATCCACATTACTTGAATCAATGATATTTAGCTCATGCCTTAACTCCCGGAACCTTGCTTCATCTAGTGGCTTGGTGAAAATATCTGCAAGTTGCTCTTCAGTGTGGATGAAGTGAACCTCAATATCACCTAGCTTGATATGTTCACGAATGAAGTGATGACGAATATCAATGTGTTTGGTTTTGCTATGTTGCACTGGGTTGAGGGAAATTTTGATGGCGCTTTGATTGTCACATAGAAGAGGCACTTTGTCACAAGTGACACCATAATCCTTTAAAGTTTGCCTCATCCATAGCAATTGTGCACAACAACTTGCAGCCGTCACATACTCAGCCTCGGTGGATGATAAGGAGACGCAGTTCTGCTTCTTTGAAGACCAACTTACCAAAGAGCGACCAAGGAATTGGCATCCTCCAGACGTTGACTTCCTCTCCACACAATCTCCAGCCCAATCTGAGTCAGAATAGCCAACTAGATTGAAGTTTGCTCCTTTGGGATACCAGAGGCCAAAGTTTGGGGTATGAGCCAAATATCGAAAGATTTGTTTGACAGCCATGTAATGACTTTCTTTTGGTGCGGATTGAAATCATGCACATATCCCTACACTCAACATAATATCCGGTCTAGATGCACAGAGGTAAAGGAGGGATCCAATCATGGAGCGGTATACCTTTTGATCCACTGCTTTACCATTGGGATCACTGTCAAGCTTGCATCTGGTTGGCATGGGGAACTTGACCGGTTTGACATCTTCGAGCTCGAACCGTTTGAGCATGTCTTGAGTGTACTTGGCTTGTTTGATGAATGTCCCTTCTAGACCTTGTTTAATCTCGAACCCGAGGAAGAACTTCAACTCTCCCATCATGGACATCTCAAACTTCTCAGTCATTAGTGCAGCAAATTCTTCATTGAATGAAATGTTAGGAGAGCCAAAGATAATATCATCAACATATAGTTGGCATATGAAAAAAATCCCCTTTAACCCTCTTAGTAAAAAGAGTGGGATCAATCTTCCCAATTTCAAACCCACGATCTTGTAACAACTCAGTAAGGTACTCATACCACGCGCGTGGGGCTTGTTTAAGGCCATAGAGTGCCTTATTGAGTTTGTACACATGATTGGGGAGCTTGGGATGTTCGAATCCCGGGGGTTGTTTGACATATACTAACTCATTTAAAGGACCATTAAGAAATGCACTTTTCACATCCATTTGCTGTAATTTGAAGTTATGATGAGAAGCAAATGCAAGTAACATGCGAATAGATTCTAGACGAGCAACAGGGGCAAAGGTTTCACCGTAGTCGATACCCTCGACTTGGGAGTAGCCTTGAGCCACCAATCTTGCCTTGTTTCGGATCACAATTCCATTTGCATCTTGCTTGTTCTTGAATATCCATTTGGTCCCGATGACATTATGTTCCTCCGTTGGCCAAGGCACTAAATCCCAGACTTGGTTGCACTCGAAGTTGTTAAGTTCTTCGTGCATGGCCATAAGCCAATCCTCATCATCGAGCGCTTCCTGTACCTATTGAGGTTCACAATACGAGACAAACGCGTGATGCTCACAATAATTCCAAAGCTGTTGACGAGTGGATACTCCCCTTTTTAAGCTGCCAAGGACATTCTTCATAAGATGTGACTTGACTCTCAGCTTGTTCGCATTCTTGGCTGCTCGGCGCTCCAAGAGTTCTTCATTAGATAACGGGGGAGCATCGACTTGTTGCTTCTGTTTGCCCTTGCGTCTTGAGCCGGTTGTTGGAGCTCCAGACGGGAATTGTGAGACAGTCTCCTGATCATCTTGTCCTTCGACTTGAGCAGGTTCACTAGTTTGATCTTGTATTAGTGGTTGCTCTTGATCTTGATCTTGTGCTTCTACTTGTTCTGGATCTCGGGGTTGCACTTGATCTTGATCATGAGTAGGTTCGGGGTCTTGGGGTAGTGCTTGAATATCATGGGGAACATCACCATTGTTAGGCAAGTGATCTTGACTGAGAGCTTGATCAACTTGTTGAGAGTCTTCTCTTTGTTCATCAGAAGCGTGTGGGGCTTGTGGGGGTGATGGCTCCACTTGAGTATAGCATTGTCCTTCTCCTTCGGCCACAAGGGGTTCCTCAATGGGGAGTATTTGACCAATCCCCATTCTTCTTATGGCTTCGGGAGGAATTTCATCACCTATATCACAAAGACCACTTTGCTCCACTTGGGCCATTATTTTCGTCAAACTCTACATTACACGTCTCCTCAATTAGTCCGGTGGACTTGTTGAGGACACGGTAAGCATGAGAGTTTGTAGCATAACCAACAAAGATACACTCATGTGCTCTAGAATCAAATTTAGCTAACCGAGCTCCCTTTTTGAGAATGAAACACTTACAACCGAATACCCGGAAGTACTTGAGATTGGGTTGTTTCCAGTTAGAATCTCATACGGAGTCTTGTTCAAGCCTTTACGGATGTAGAGCCGATTGGACGCATGACATGCTGTGTTGATGGCTTCTGCCCAGAAGTTGTATGGAGATTTGAATTCTGCCATCATTGTTCTTGCCGCGTCTATCAAGGTCCGGTTCTTCCTTTCTGCCACGCCGTTTTGCTGAGGGGTGTATGGTGCAGAATATTGGTGCTTTATCCCCTCATCACCTAGAAACTCATCTAGGGTGTAGTTCTTGAACTCGGTGTCGTTGTCACTCCTAATCATCAAGATCTTTGCTTCATGTTGACGTTGCGCTTCATTAGCAAAGTTGATGACCGTTTGTTGAGTTTCACTCTTCCTTTTAAAGAAATATACCCAGGTATATCTTGAGTAGTCGTCAACAATCACTAAGCAATATTTTCTGCCTCCAAGACTATCAAATGTTGGAGGACCAAACAGATCCATATGGAGAAGTTCCAATGGCCTCTTAGTGTAGATAAGAGTCGTTGGGCGATGAGCAGTTTCATGAATCTTTCCTTCAATGCAAGCACTGCAAACACGATCTTTAGCAAATCTCACATTTGTTAGTCCACGAACATGGTCCCCTGTCAGAAGACTTTGCAAAGATCTCATATTGACATGAGCTAACCGGCGATGCCAAAGCCAGCCCACGTCAACTTTAGCCATTAAACATGTCGCAGTCTTAGTGGGTCGCTTTGAGAAGTTCACCACATAGAGACCATTTTCGACATGTCCAACATAGGCTACTTTAAGAGTCTTGCTCCTTAGGAGGACCACAGTGTCAATATTAAAGAATGTGGAAAAACCCATGATTGCAAGTTGACGAACCGAAAGTAAATTGTAGGCAAGTGACTCAACAAGCATGACCTTCTCAATAGATAACTCTTGAGAGACGACCACCTTACCAAATCCCAATACCTTTGACGAGGATGCATCGGCGAATTGGACATGGGTGGGCATAGATGGAGAAGGATGCACATCCACCACTAAGTCCTTGCTTCCGGTCATATGATTTGGTGCTCCACTATCGAGCAACCATGACACCCCACCGGAAGCAAACTCCTGCAATAGATCAAGGCTTGGTTTTAGGTACCCATTTTTTAATGGGTCCTTTCATGTTAGAGACAAGGGTCTTAGGAACCCAGATAGCCCATTCAATATCTTCATCGTAGGAACCAACAAATCTGGCATAAACATGCCCATCACTAGCACAACATAAAACATAAGAAGAGTTGAGTTTGTCGGCTGTGTTAGTAGGAGCGGTTTTGCCCTTCTTGGGGTTCCCATAGTCCACCTTGTTCCTGTTCACCTTCTGAGTCCCCTCACCCTCTCTGACAAAGATGTCCATGAGGGTGAGAGATCGTTTGTTCTTGTTCTTCCTTTTACCTTTTGACTTGGAGGTAAGTCCAAGTCCTTCCTTTCCTACAACACCCTTTTGAGTGCTCAAGAGATCGTTCAGACTCTTCTCACCTTGTCTGCATGCCACAAGGCCCTTCTCAAGTTTCTCCTTTAACTTGGCATTTTCCTCCACAAGATGAACATGCTCACAACAGGGGTTAGTTGCACAAGTATTATCAATTAACACAAAGGGAGGACAAGTAGAGATCTCCTTGGTAAGCTTTGCCTGGAGTTGATCATGAGACTCTTTTAGAGAGAAATGAACACCTTTCAAGGCTTTGTGAGCCTTGTCAAGTATGTCAAATTCTTCTTTGAGTCTGTCACGGCCAACCTCAAGAGCATACTTTTCAGATTTAAGCATGCGAGTAAGAACAACATCATGATCTAGTTTCTTTTGCATTTTAGCGCAATCATCGTTATATGACTCCTCAAGAGCCAAACGAAGAGTGCGCTCTTCTTCTAGAGCACTAGATAATTCGGCAATTTCATCGGCATAGTCACGACTATGTCCCTGAAGCTCGGAGATGGTCTCCTCATGAGACTCAATGAGGTCAGTGGCCTCACCCAGTTGTTCCAAGAGAGCAACAAAGTGCTTCTTGGGTTCTCCCTTAATAGTGCACAGAAACTTATCAAGATCATGCTCATTAAGTTCTCCAACATCACTATCTTCAACACAATTTAACAATGAGGGAGCAGAAGCAATGTTGGTCTTAATGATGGGAGTTACCTGATTGGTACCTTTTGCCATGAGACACTTGGTGATGTGGTTCTCGTTGGGGGCGTTGAAGAGAGACACCTTCTGGGAAGAGGTAGTGGCAATAGCAACAGTTGTCGTTGCCACTGTATCATCATCATCATCATCATCGGAAGGATACTCCTCCAGGGCCACCATCCCTTTTGGGTGAGGTTTCTTCACAAAGTTGTTCTTGATAGGAAATGATTTGGTTTTGTCTTTGCGAATGAGCTTGCCTCTGTTGTCTTCCCTTTTCTCATAGGGACATTCTGCCACGAAGTGACTCACGTTGCCACAGTTATAACATGTCCTTACTCGTTGTTTGGGTTTGAATCCACTCGAGTTGTTCTTGTTGAAGGTGGGTCTTGAGTTCCTTTTATTTCCCAGAATTGCCTTGATGCAAGAGCCATGTGCTCATGATAGGCACACTTTGTGTCTTCAGGGCAGCTCTCCTCTTCCTCATCTTCTTCTTCTTCTTCAAGCATTGCTCTTGCTTTCAATGCAAGGTTCGGTGAAGTTGTCTTTGATCGAACACGAGCAAGTGCATTGTCGGCTGTTTCGTTCATGATTGACATTGCAATGAACTCATCCAACACTTCACTGGAAGACAAGGAGTGGAAGTCTGGCCGCTGACGAATGACAGATGACATGGCTTCATTGAAAGGCATGATGGCTTTGAGAAACTTGCGCTTGACCCATGTGTCATCCATATCCTTACTCCCATGGTCCTTTAGTGCCACAACAATAGCAGTCACCCTCCGATAGAGATCACGAGGGTCCTCTTCTTCCTTCATCACAAACTCATCGGCCTTATCAAGTATCACTTCATAGTTGGATCGTTGAATACTTGAGCTTCCCTTATACAACACCATAATATGCTCCCAACAATCCTTGGCCAATGTGAAGGGACGTAAGTGGGGAAGATCTTCAGGTGGCACAACAGACTGGAGAATAAACAACACAGAGTGATTATATTGATTGTCTGCATCTTCTCTTGGAGTGAGGTTGCTTGGGTCATGGGGATAATATCCTTGCTCGATAATTCTCCACAAGTTTGTTGAGCTGTGATTCAAATGAGACTTAATAGAAAATACCCAGTTAGCAAAGTCACCTTTCACAAGTTTAGGAGGAGGACCAACAGAATTAAGACGAGGTGCGAGAACGGGTCCTCCATAAGTCATGGGAGGTGGAACAGAAGCATATGTTCCAGTCCCATCCTTTTCGTGAGGTGAAGCAGGTCGCATACCTTTAGCCGCTTCCTTAGAGGAGTTGGCCTCCGAATTGGAAATGGTGGGTTTAACCACTAAAGCCGGTTCAGGTGAACTCTTAAGACCATCAATTAATTCTTTAAGCATGGTTTTGACTTCGCTCGTCAAGGACGTCTTGAGGGCTGCCATAGCCGTATTCAAGTCGTCCCTTGTGACCGAAGTCAAGTCCATGTCCTCGGGTTGCTCACGGTTAACTTACTCTCCGCCTTCCATACTCTTCGGGTGGTTAAACCCTTAATAAAGAGACGTGGCTCTGATACCAATTGAAAGGATCGATATGGTTGGCTAGAGGGGGGGGTGAATAGACAACGACCACTTTTTAATTAATCTTAACAAGTTCAGGTAAACACTATACGGGTTCACAAATAATATGACAATGAGGTGAACCCTATAGAAGCTAACAACGAGAGCTATTAAGACAAGTAAGATATAGTCACAAGCATAAGCAAATACAAAGTAAAGGGTAGAGATAACCACAAGTGGAACCGATGGAGACGAGGATGTGTTACCGAAGTTCCTTCCCTTTGACAGGAAGTACGTCTCCGTTGGAGCGGTGTGGAGGCACAATGCTCCCCAAAAATCCACTAAGGCCACCGTATTCTCCTCACGCCCTCGCACGATGCAAGGTATCGTGATTCCACTATAGGTGCCCTTGAAGGCGGTGACCGAACCTTTACAAACAAGGTTGGGGCAACTCCACACAAAGCTTGGAGGCTCCCAACTAAACCACGAAGCTTCACCATAATGGAATATGGCTTCGAGGTGACCTCAACCGTCTAGGATGCTCAAACACCCAAGAGTAACAAGATCCGCAAGGGATTGGTGGGGGAATCAACTTTTCTCTTGCTGGAAGTGTGGATCTAGGCCTTCTCAACCAATCCCTAAAGAATCAACAAGTTTGATTGGCTAGGGAGAGAGATCGGGCACTTTTGAGCTTGTGGAGCAACAATGGAGCTTAGAGAGGTAAGAGATAGGGTTCCTCAGCTAGAAGAACCCTTTATATAGTGGGGGGAAAATCAGACCGTTTTCCCACTCTCTGCCCGAAATCCAGCGGTACTACCGCTGAGCCGGAGCGGTACTACCGCTGGCTGCAGCGGTACTATCGCTGGGCCTCCAGCGGTACTACCGCTGACACCAGCGGTACTACCGCTGGCCCCTTGGTAGTGCACAAGCACTACTACCGCCGGGAAAGTCTTCGCAAAAGGGTCCGTCCACGAACTACCGCTAGGTAGGTGGAACAAAGCACCTGGAGCGGTACTACCGCTGACCAGGGGCGGTACTACCGCTGGCTGCAGCGGTACTACCGCTAGCAGTCCAGCGGTACTACCGCTGGGGACCATTTTGCAGAAATACTCAAGACGAAATAGGCGAGGGCCGCTCCAAACATGAGGAAGTGGAGAATGTGAAGTGTGCATGTGCAAAGATAGATTCCACCCAAACCTTTCCACTACGGATCCCCTCTTAATAGTACGGCTTTCCTATGACTCAAATAAAGAGAATCGTAGAGAGCGCCGTGCTTCCGTTCCCGGAGAGAGGAGACGTGTCGTCTTGTGCCGTTGACGTGAGTTACCTGAAACCTTGACACACACGGTTAGTCCTATACGGTACTGTCATCAATCACCAAAATTACTTAGGCATAAACTATGCCCCAACAAACCAGCTCCAGGATACTCCGGAGCAGACTGTGGATGCCACTGCTGTGTGAGCTCCTCTGGCCCCCACTGATAAACTGGTGTCTGGTACTCGACTGGCGGCTCGGGCACGGGCGCCTGTGGTTGGGCCAAGCCCCAATATGCGTAGATGTCCACGGGCATAATAGTGTACCTGCCTGCATGAAGATCGAACAAAGAAGGAGCAGGCAAAGTAATAGTCTCTCGAGTACCCTGACTAAATACCAGATTATAAATCATCCGTCTTCTAGCATCTCTATCTAGAAAATCATGGCGAACCATGTTGTCATAATCCAGATATTTCTCTGGGAGAAGCATCTCTCCTTCCTCTCCCAGTCTAATGGGTATCTCAAAGTGTCGGGCAAGACGGGTAGCATAGATACCTCCATAGACGACACCTTTAGAACGGTTCAGGTTCAACCACTGGGCTACTATAGCACCTAGGCCGTAAGTCTTATCGTTATAAAGGCCCTCGCAGAAAACTGCAAGGTATGGATAACTAAGTGATCCAGCCTTCCCACGGCCAATCAAACATTTTCTCACAAATAGTGAGAAGTACCGAAGCATAGGAAAATGTATGCTAGCAATTCTAGCGTGAGACACTCCTCTCTCCTCTCCAACAGCAATAGAACCAATGAAATCCTCCAAGTCCCGTGGACGAGGGTCACGGATATCCCCAACATAAGGTAATTTGCATACATTGCAAAAATCCTGCAGCGTCATGCACTATGGGACATCATATATCATGAACTCAACCATGGGAGGATTCTTCCTTGGATAAAAGTTGAAGTTTTGAACGAAAATATTGGTGAGGAGGAGGTATTGTGAGCACTTATCTTCAACGAACGCAGTAAGACCTGCGTTCTCTACCAAGTAATATAAGTCTTCATAAAGTCCGGCGGCGCGCAAAAATTCATCACTTGGCCACTCGCACGCTCGAACTTCTATGACTCGAGGGACTACGTACTTGGGGTGGTTCTTCTCATCCTCCTTGGGGTTACGGCTTGAAGAGCCTCTCAAGAACCTCCTCATCTTTTCCTTTTTCTAGCTCTGAAAAATTCTAAAAAATTTAGAGACTTCGAAGGAGAAGTGAACAAAGATTAACCCAACTTGTCGCAACTACTCCTACTAGTGCCTAGAGACCGTATCACGCGCTAAAACTACTTGGGACCAGCTAAAATAAACCCTTCAAGCTCAAGAACAGGGTCACCAAGGTAGCAAGAATACGCGAAGGATAAAGCACTAGAGCAAAAACTAATTGGACCAATGGAGGAGTCACTTACCAAGGAGAAATTTCCCCAAAACGGTTCGAAGAATGGTGCTTTGAGCAAGGAGATCGAAAATCACAGCCAAATGAGCAAGAACACGGGTTTGAGCTGCGAAACAATTTTTTCTGGAGGTGGAAGAAGAGGCTGGGAGCTGGAATGAGTGGAGGGGGTGCCTGTGGGCCCCACAAGCTTGCACCCCGCCACCAGGGGGTAGGTGGCGGTGGCAGGGCTTGTGGCCCACTGGTCAGGCCCCCAGGCCAGCTCTCAGGCCAAGAAATTTTCAAAAATTCCAGAAAAAATCATACTAAATTTTCAGGACCATCGGAGAACTTTTATTTTCGAGGTATTTTTCTCTGGGAAGCTAAAACAGAAAACAGGAAAAACTAAACTAATTCTATCATTTTTCTTCTAAGCAACAGAAAATGAAAGCTCAAAACAGAGGTATGTGACTCTTTGATTCATCCGTTTCATGGTCATCGAAATTAATCCGTCAATGGGGTTGATCAAGTCCTTATGACAAAACCTTCTCGAATCTCAAGAGAGAACGGAGAATTTTCGAATAGCCACTAAGTCACCTCAATGGGGATATGTATCTCCCCAACAAGCAAATCATACTTTATCTTGACACGAGGAATAGGGCATTCAAAGCTCCCAATGAGAATCGATGAAGTCTTGTCGATAGCATTGATGCAATGTACTGGATATCGTTTATTCGGAAAGTGCACCATGTGCTCATTACCATTGACATGGAAAGTGGCATTGCCTTTGTTGCAATCTATAACAGCCCCTGCAGTGTTTAAAAAGGGTCTTTCGATGATGACAACCATGGCATCGTCCTCGGGAATATCCAAGATAACAAAGTCTGTTAAGATAGTCGTGTTAGCAACCACAACAGGCACATCCTTGCAAATGCCGATAGGGAAAGCAGTTGATTTGTCGGCCATTTGCAGAGAAATTTTAGTGGGTGTCAACTTATCCAACTCAAGTCTACGATAAAGAGAAAGCGGCATAACACTAACACCGGCTCCAAGGTCGCATAAGGCAGTTCTTACGTAGTTTCCTTTAATGGAGCAAGGTATAGTGGGCACTCCGGGATCACCAAGTTTCTTAGGAGTTCCACCTTTAAAAGTGTAGTTGGCAATCATGGTGGAGATCTCAAGATCTGGCATCTTCCGTTTATTAGTCACGATATCTTTCATGTACTTAGCATACAGAGACATCTTGAGCATATCAGTTAACCGCATCTGCAGAAAGATGGGTCTTATCATCTCAACGAAATTCTCAAGATCCTCATCATCCTTTTTCTTGGATGGCTTTGGAGGAAAGGGCATAGGTCTCTGAACCCATGGCTCCCTTTATTTACCATGCTTCCTAGTAGTGAAGTCATTCTTATCGTATCTCTTAGGTTGTGGGTTATCAGGATTAACCGTAGGTTCAATCTCCACATCCTCATCATTGCTAGGTTGAGCATTATTCTGAACATCACTGTCCATATTGTCACCAGGTTCATGTTCATCACCAGATTGTGTTTCTGCATCAGACGCAGAAATATCATTAGGTTCTTCATGTGTGACCTTGTCTGGTGAACTAGCGTGTAGGTTTCTATCATCCTTCTTCTTCTCCTTTGGATGACTAGGTGTATCAGCATTGATTCCTTGAGAATCTTGATCAATTCTCTTAGGATGACCTTCAGGATACAAAGGTTCCTGAGTCATTTTGCCTCCTCTAGTAATGACTCTGACAGAGTTGTCATTTAATTCATTGAGCAAGTCATTCTGAGCTTTAAGTACTTGTTCTACCCGAGTAGTAATCATAGAGGCATGTTTACTCAGAAGCTTCAGATCATTGACATTTCTATCTACACAAGCACTTAAATGGCTAAGCATACGAGTACTTTGTTCCAAATGTCTGCTAACATAATCATTGAAACTTTGTTGTTTGGCAACAAAGTTGTCAAATTCATTAAAGCATAGGCTAGCAGGTTTATCAAAGGGAATATCACTCTCATCAAATCTGCGCAGAGAATTCACTTCTACTACCTGTATCGGGTTATCGAGACCATGGATCTCTTCGATAGGTGGTAGATTTTTGACATCTTCAGATCTAATGCCTTTCTTTTGCATAGATTTCTTGGCTTCTTGCATATCTTCGGGACTGAGGAATAGAATACCTCTTTTCTTCGGAGTTGGCTTAGGAGGTGGTTCGGGAATAGTCCAAGCATTATCGTTGATCAAGATGTTATTCAGTAGAGTCTCAGCTTGTTCTACAGTTCGTTCCCTAAAAACACAACTGGCACAACTATCTAGGTGGTCTCTAGAGGCATCGGTAAGTCCGTTATAGAGGACATCAAGTATCTCGTTCTTCTTAAGAGGGTGATTAGGCAAAGCATTCTGTAGCTGGACGAGCCTCCCCCAAGCTTGTGGAAGACTCTCTTCTTGGAGTTGAGCAAAGTTGTATATTTCCTGCAAGGCAGCTCGCTTCTTATGGGCAGGGAAATATTTCTCACAGAAGTAATAGACCATCTCCTAGGGACTACTCACACATCCAGGAGCAAGAGAGGTGAACCAGGCTTTAGCATCATCCATTAGAGAGAAAGGAAACAACTTAAGGATATAGTAGTGGCGAATCTTCTCCTCATTAGTGAAAAGGGTGGCTATATTGTGTAGTTTGGCAAGATGGGCTATGACAGTCTCAGACTCATAACCGTGAAAAGGATCAGATTCGACTAGAGAGATTATCTCAGGATCGACAGAGAATTCATAATCCTTATCGGTGATAAAGATAGGTGAAGTGGCAAACTTCGGGTTATATTTCATCTTTGCTTCCCGAGATTTTTCCTTCCACTTGAGAAGTAATTTCTCAGTGTCATAGGCATCCTAACACGCAAGAAAATCCTCAGCTATCTCTCCCTCCATAACGTAACCCCCAGGTATATCAGGCAATTCATATCTAGGAGAGCCAGATCTAACAGGAGCAAAAGCAGGTTCTATCTCAATAGTATCGGCAGTTTCAGAAGCATCACGAGCATTGGCAGTAACTCTAGCAATATGAGCATCAAGGAACACTCCTAGTGGAACTCAGGCAAAGTAGCATCTCTAGCAGTATCAAGCATAGCATCATCAGGCAAAATAGCATCTCTAGTGTCATCAGGCAAAGCAGTATCAAGCATATCATCTCTAGCAGTATCAAGCATAGCATCAGGCATAGTATCAAGCATAGTATCATCAGGCATAGTATCAAGCATAGCATCTCTAGCAGTAGTATCACAAGCATCATCAAGCACAGGCGACATATCAAGATTTCTAGCAGGAGGTGATGTCGCAAACTTACTCATAACTGAAGGTGAATCAAGTGCAGATCTAGATGGCAATTCCTTACCTCCCCTCGTAGTTGAGGGCAAGACTTTGGTCTTCGTATCCTTCAGATTCTTCATAGTGATCAGCAGATATAAATCCCAAGTGACTCAGAGAATATAGCAATACCTCCCCGGCAACGGCGCCAGAAAAATGCTTGATGTCAACTGTTTTTCCCCTTGCAAGGGCACCAGAAGAATGCTGCGTGCACTCTCCGGCAATCGAAACTAGAAGAATGTTGTTGACGGCCCACAAGCGCATGGGATCGTAGCAATTTTCGAGGGTAGAGTATTCAACCCAAATTTATTGGTACGCGTATAGGAGGTGAGAGGACACTCTCAAGTATTAGCAACTGAATATGTCAGATTCAACCACACCTGAAAGATTAGTATCTGCAAGCAAAGTATCAGTAGCAAAGTAGTATGATAACAACGGTGTCAAAAACGATCTGTTGACACGACAGACTATTTCTAACGATTGTATCAATGGCGCCAAGTTTCCTCGTTGATGGAAGTTGTCAGTTCCCGTCAACGACCAGCGAACCAAAATTGTAACAGGTAGCAGCAGTGTAACGAGCAATAACAGTGGCAAGGAACAACAGTAGTGACAACAGTAGCAAGTAGAAACAGTAGCAAGCGACAGTAGTAGCAACAGTTGCAGCAGAGCAAGACAAGTAACAGCAGTAGCAATAGTAGTAACAGCAGCAGAGCAACACAAGTAACAGCAGTAGCAACAGTAGTAGCAGCTATTGGAAATATGCCCTATAGGCAATAATAAAATGGTTATTATCATATTTCCTTGTTCATGATAATCGTCTATTGTTCATGCTATAATTGTATTAACAGGAAACAGTAATACATGTGTGAATAAATAGATCACAATGTATCCCTAGCAAGCATCTAGTTGGCTAGCTCGTTAGTCAATAGATGATTATGGTTTCCTAGTCATGGGCATTAGATGTGATTGATAACGGGATCACATCATTGGGAGAATGATGTGATGGACGCGACCCAATCCTAAGCATAGCACTAGATCGTATTGTTCATATGCTAAAGCTTTTCTAATGTCAAGTGTCTTTTCCTTCGACCGTGAGATTGTGCAACTCCCGGATACCGTAGGAGTGCTTTGGGTGTATCAAACGTCACAACGTAACTGGGTGACTATAAAGGTGCACTACGGGTACCTCTGAAAGTGTCTGTTGGGTTGGTGCGAATCGAGATTGGGATTTGTCACTCCGCGTGACGAAGAGGTATCTCTGGGCCCACTCGGTAGAACATCATCATGATCTCAATGTGATTAAGGAGTTAGTCACACGATGACGTGCTACGGAACGAGTAAAGAGACTTACCGGTAACGAGATTGAAGAAGGTATAGGTATACCGATGATCGAATCTCGGGCAAGTTCTATACCGACAGACAAAGGGAATTGTATACGGGATTGATTGAATCCTTGACATCATGGTTCATCCGATGAGAATCAGCGTCAGTCCAGGTTAGTTCCATTCAAATCATGCAAATTAGAGTCCATAACAAGGGCAAAAGAGTTTGGAAAAGTAGATACGATGGAGACGTATCAGCTCCCACACCAAGCCCATGCGCAACCAAGAGGGAGGGAGGGGAAACCCTAGGCGCTGGTGGGCCTAAGGCCCACCTAGGGGTGCGCCACCCCCTCCCCCTACCCTGGCCGCCGCACCTCCCATCTAGGGGTGCTGCCGCACCACCTAGGGTGGGAACCCTAGGGGTGGCACCCCCTCCCCTCCTCCTATATATAGTGGGGGTTTGGGGGCTGTTTTGCACACGGTTTTCCCTCTCCGTCGGCGCAGCCCTGCCCCCCTTCTTCCTCCTCTCCCACGGTGCTTGGCGAAGCCCTGCCGGGAGACCTCGTCTCTCCATCGACACCACGCCATCGTGCTGCCGGAGATCTTCCCCAACCTCTCCCTCCTCCTTGCTGGATCAAGGTGCGGGAGACGTCACCGAGATGCACGTGTGTTGAACGCGGAGGTGCCGTGGTTCGGCACTAGATCGAAATCACACCGCGATCTGAATCGCCGCGAGTACGACTCCATCAACCGCGTTCTAGCAACGCTTCCGCTTAGCGATCTTCAAAGGTATGAAGATGCACTCACCCCTCTCTCATTGCTGGTCTCTCCATAGGAAGATCTGAATATGCGTAGGAATGTTTTTGAATTTATGCTATGTTTCCCAACAGTGGCATCCGAGCCAGGTTTTATATGCGTAGATTCTATGCACGAGTAGAACACAAAAGGTTGTGGGCAATGATTTGTCAATTGCTTGCCGCTACTAGTCTTATTCTTTTCCGACGGTATTGTGGGATGAAGCGGCCTGGACCGACCTTACACATACGCTTACGTGAGACTGGTTCCACCGACAGACATGCACACCGTGCATAAAGGTGGCTAGCGGGTGTCTGTCTCTCCTACTCTAGTCGGATTGGATTTGATGAAAAGGGTCCTTATGAAGGGTAAATAGCTTTAGCATATCATCGTTGTGGCTGTCACGTAGGTAATAAAGTGTTCTTGCTAGAAACCCAAATCAACCACGTAACACTTGCAACAACAATTAGAGGACGTCTAACTTGTTTTTGTAGGGTTTGACATGTGATGTGATATGGCCAAAGCTGTGATGTTGAATGTATGATGTATGAGATGATCATGTTATTGTAATAGGTTTCACGACTTGCATGTCGATGAGTATGACAACCGGCAGGAGCCGTAGGAGTTGTCTTAATTTATTGTACGAGATGCGACGCCATGTGCTTACTACTTTTACTTCATTGCTAACGGTTAGCTATAGTAGTAGTGATAGTAGTAGTTGGTGTGACGACTTCACGGAGACATGATGATGGAGATCATGATGATGGAGATCATGGTGTCACGCCGGTGACAATGATGATCATGCGATGCCTGAAGATGGAGATCGCAAGGGCAAAGATGATAATGGCCATATCATGTCACTATATGATTGCATTGTGATGTTTATCATGTTTTTCATCTGATTGCTTAGAACGACGGTAGCATAATAAGATGATCCCTCTTAAAATTTCAAGAACATATTCCCCTAAGTGTGCACCGTTGCGAAGGATCGTTGTCTCGAAGCACCACGTGATGATCGGGTGTGATAGATTCTAACGTTCGCATACAATGGGTGTAAGCCAGATTTACACACGCCAAAACACCTAGGTTGACTCGACAAGCTTAGCATGTACAGACATGACCTCGAATACAAGAGACTGAAAGGTCGAACATGAGTCGTATGGTTGAATACGATCAACATGAAGTTGCTCACCATAGTGACTAGTCCGTCTCACGTGATGATCGGACACGGGTTAGTCAACATGGATCATGTATCATTTAGATGACTAGAGGGATGTCGATTTAAGTGGGAGTTCATACTTAATTTGATTAAATGAACTTAATTGTCATGAACTTAGTCTAAAAGTTGTCTTTATAAATATTGTAGATGGCCAACGTCAACCTCAATTTCAACGCATTCCTGGAGAAAAACAAGCTGAAAGATGATGGTAGCAACTATGCGGACTGGGTTCGCAACTTGAAGCTCATCCTTGAAGCAACTAAAAGGGCTTATGTCCTTGATGCGCCGCTAGGTGACCCTCCCGCTCCCGCAGCAGCCCAGGACATTCTGAACGTCTGGCAAACGCGGAGTGATGACTACTCTCTGGTTAGGTGTGGCATGTTATACAATTTGGAAACGGGGCTCCAAAGGCGTTTTGAGCAACACGGTGCATACGAGATGTTCCAAGAGCTGAAACTAGTTTTTCAAGCTCATGCCCGTGTCGAGAGATATGAAGTCTCCGACAAGTTCTTTAGCTGTAAGATGGAGGAGCACAGTTCTATGAGTGCGCACATACTCAAAATGTCTGGGTTACACGGTCGTCTCACTTCACTTGGAGTCGAACTTCTGGATGATGCTATAATTGACAGAATCCTCCACTCTCTCCCACCAAGCTACAATGGTTTTGTGCTGAACTACACCATGCAAGGGATGGAGAAGATCATTTCCGAGTTGTACTTGATGCTCAAGTCTGCAGAAGTAGAAATCAAGAAAGAGCATCAAGTGTTGATGGTCAACAAGACCACTAGTTTCAAGAAGGGCAGGGGTAAGAAGAACTTCAAGAAAGACGGCGAAGGCGTTGCCGCGCCTGGTAAGCCAGATGCCGGGAAGAAGAAAAAGAATGGACCCAAGCCTGAGACTGAGTGCTTCTATTGCAAGGGAAAAGGTCACTAGAAGCGGATCTGCCCCAAATACTTAGCGGACAAGAAGGCCAGCAACGTTAAAGGTATATGTGATATACATGTTATTGATGTGTACCTTACCAGCGCTCGTAGTAGCTCCTGGGTATTTGATACCGGTGTTGTTGCTCACATTTGCAACTCAAAGCAGGAACTGCGGAATAAGCGGAGACTGGCCAAGGACGAGGTGACGATGCGCGTCGAGAATAGCTCCAAGGTCGATGTGATCGCCGTCGGCACGCTACCTCTACATCTACTGTCGGGATTAGTTTTAAACCTTAATAATTGTTATTTAGTACCAACTTTGAGCATGAATATTATATCAGGGTCTTGCTTAATGCGAGACTGCTACTCATTTAAGTCAGAGAATAATGGTTGTTCTATTTATATGAGTGATATGTTTTATGGTCATGCTCCGCTTGTGAATGGTTTATTCTTGATGAATCTCGATCGTGATGTTACACATATTCATAGTGTTAGTACCAAAACATGCAAAGTTGACAATGATAGTCCCACATACTTGTGGCACTGCCGCCTTGGTCATATCGGTGTTAAGCGCATGAAGAAGCTCCATACTGATGGACTATTGGAGTCTCTTGACTTTGAATCATTTGACAAATGCGAACCGTGCCTCATGGGCAAAATGACTAAGACTCCATTCTCAGAAATAATGGAGAGATCGACCGACTTATTGGAAATAATACATATTGATGTGTGTGGTCCAATGAACGTTGAAGCTCGCGGTGGCTATCGTTATGTTCTCACTCTCACCGATGATTTGAGTAGGTATGGGTATATCTACTTAATGAAGCACAAATCTAAGACGATTGAAAAGTTCAAGGAATTTTAGAGTGAGGTCGAGAATCAACGTGACAGAAAAATTAAGTGTCTACGATCTGATCGTGGAGGAGAATATTTGAGTCACGAGTTTGGCACACACCTAAGGAAGTGTGGAATCGTTTCACAACTAACGCCGCGTGGCACACCGCAACGCAACAGAGTGTCTGAACGTTGTGATCGCACTTTATTAGATATGGTACAATTTATGATGTCTCTTACCGACTTACCGCTATCATTTTGGGGATACGCATTAGAAACTGCAACATTTACTTTAAATAGGGCACCGTCTAAATCCGTTGAGACGACACCGTATGAACTATGGTTTGGCAAGAAACCTAAGTTGTCGTTTCTTAAAGTTTGGGGCTGCGATGCTTATGTGAAGAAACTTCAACCAGAAAAGCTCGAACCCAAAGCGGAGAAATGCGTATTCCTAGGATACCCTAAGGTAACTATTGGGTATACCTTCTATCTTAGATCCGAAGGTAAAACCTTTGTTGCCAAGAACGGATCCTTTCTAGAGAAAGAGTTTCTCTCGAAAGAATAAGTGGGAGGAAGGTAGAACTTGATGAGGTAATCACACCCCCTCTCGAACAGGAAAGTAGCACAGCACGGGAAATTGTTCATGTGGCGCCAGCACCAACTGCAGAGGAAGTTAATGATAATGATCATGAAGCTTCGGATCAAGTTACTACTGAACCGCGAAGGTCCACAAGGGCACGCTCCACACCAGAGTGGTACGTCAACCCTGTGATGGAAATCATGTTGTTAGACAACGGTGAACCTTCGAACTATGATGAAGCGATGGCGGGCCCGGATTCCAACAAATGGCTTGAAGCTATGAAATCCGAGATAGGATCCATGTATGAGAACAAAGTATGGACTTTGGTGGACATGCCCGATGACCGGCGAGCCATAGAAAATAAATGGATCTTCAAGAAGAAGACTGATGCAAACGGTAATGTAACCGTTTATAAATCTCGACTTGTCGCAAAGGGTTTTCGACAAATTCAAGGAATTGACTACGAAGATACTTTCTCTCCCGTAGCGAAGGTGAAATCAGTCCGAATCATGTTAGAATTGCCGCCTTTTATGATTATGAAATTTGGCAAATGGACGTCAAAACAACGTTCCTTAACGGAACCTTAAGGAAGAGTTGTATATGATGCAACCAGAAGGTTTTGTCGACCCTAAGGGTGCTAACAAAGTGTGCAAGCTCCAACGCTCCATCTATGGGCTGGTGCAAGCATCTCGGAGTTGGAACATTCACTTTAATGAGGTGATTAAAGCGTTTGGGTTCATACAGGTTTACGGAGAAGCCTGTCTGTACAAGAAAGTGAGTGGGAGATCTGTAGCTTTCCTCATACTGTATGTGGATGACATATTATTGATGGGGAATAATATAGAGATGTTGTAGAGCATAAAGGCCTATTTGAACAAGAGTTTTTCAATGAAGGACCTTGGAGAAGCTGCATACATATTAGGCATCAAGATCTATAGAGATAGATCGAGGCGCCTCATAGGTCTTTCGCAAAGTACATACCTTGACAATATATTGATGAAGTTCAATATGGAAAACTCAAAGAAAGGGTTCTTGCCAGTTTTGCAAGGTATGAGATTGAGTAAGACTCAGTCGTCGACCACAACAGCAGATAGAGAGAAGATGAGTACTGTCCCCTACGCTTCAGCCGTAGGCTCTCTTATGTATGCCATGCTGTGTACCAGACCTGATATAAACCTTGCCATAAGTTTGGTAGGGAGGTACCAAAGTGATCCCGGTTTGGAACACTGGACAGCGGTCAAGAATATCCTTAAGTACCTCAAGAGGACTAAGGAAATCTTTCTCGTTTATGGAGGTGACGAAGAGCTCGTCGTAATGGGTTACGTCGACGCTAGCTTCAACACAAATCCGGATGACTCTAAGTCACAGACCGGATACGTATATGTTTTGAATGGTGGGGTAGTGAGCTGGTACAATATCAAGCAAGAAGTCATGGCAGCATCTACATGTGAAGCGGAGTACATAGCTGCTTCAGAAGCAACTCATGAAGGAATTTGGATGAAGGAGCTCATCACCGACCTTGGAGTGGTTCCACGTGCGTCGGGTCCAATGACTCTCTTCTGTGATAACACTAGGGCCATTGCCATAGCCAAGGAGCCCAGGTTTCACCGGAAGATGAAGCACATCAAACACCGCTACAACTCCATCCAGGACCATGTCCAGAGTGGAGTAATAGAGATTTGTAAAGTAGATACGGATCTGAATGTTGCAGACCCGTTGACGAAACCTCTTCCACGAGCAAAACATGATCAACACCATAATGCTATGGGTGTCCGATACATCACAATGTAACTAGATTATTGACTCTAGTGCAAGTGGGAGACTGTTGGAAATATGCCCTAGAGGCAATAATAAAATGGTTAATATCATATTTCCTTGTTCATGATAATCGTCTATTGTTCGTGCTATAATTGTATTAACAGGAAACTGTAATACATGTGTGAATAAATAGATCACAATGTGTCCTAGCAAGCCTCTAGTTGGCTAGCTCGTTAATCAATAGATGATCATGGTTTCCTGGTCATGGGCATTAGATGTCATTGATAACGGGATCACATCATTGGGAGAATGATGTGATGGACGAGACCCAATCCTAAGCATAGCACTAGATCATATTCTTCGTATGCTAAAGCTTTTCTAATGTCAAGTGTCTTTTCCTTCGACCGTGAGATTGTGCAACTCCCGGATACCGTAGGAGTGCTTTGGGTGTATCAAACGTCACAACGTAACTGGGTGACTATAAAGGTGCACTACGGGTACCTCTGAAAGTGTCTGTTGGGTTGGTGCGAATCGAGATCGGGATTTGTCACTCCGCGTGACGAAGAGGTATCTCTGGGCCCACTCGGTAGAACATCATCATGAGCTCAATGTGACTAAGGAGTTAGTCACACGATGACGTGCTATGGAACGAGTAAAGAGACTTACCGGTAACGAGATTGAAGAAGGTATAGGTATACCGATGACCGAATCTCGGGCAAGTTCTATACCGACAGACAAAGGGAATTGTATACGGGATTGATTGAATCCTTGACATCGTGGTTCATACGATGAGATCATCATGGAGCAAGTGGGAGCCACCATGGGTATGCAGACCCCGCTGATGGTTATTGGTCGGAGAGGTGTCTCGATCATGTCTGCCTGTCTCTCGAACCCGTAGGGTCTACACACTTAAGGTTCGATGACGCTAGGGTTATAGGCAATTGTTATACGAGGTTACCGAAAGATGTTCGGAATCCCGGATGAGATCCCGGAAGTCACGAGGAGCTCCGGAATGGTCCGGAGGTAAAGATTGATATATAGGATGGAAGGTTTTGGACACCGGAAATGTTTCGGGCGTCACCGGTAATGTACCGGGGACCACCGAGACCATCGAAAATGGTCCCGGGGGTCCACCGGGAGGGGCCACCAGCCCCAAGAGGTAGCATGAGCCAAAAGAGGGAGGGCAAACAGCCCAAAGTGGGCTGGTGCGCCTCCCACAAGGAGGCCCAAGGCGCGGGAGGTGGAGAGGGGGGGGGGAAACCCTAGGCGCTGCTGGGCCTAAGGCCCACCTAGGGGTGTGCCACCCCCTCCCCCTGCCCTGGCCGCCGCACCTCCCATCTAGGGGGGGCTGCCGCACCACCTAGGGTGGGAACCCTAGGGGTGGCACTCCCCTCCCCTCCTCCTATATATAGTGGGCGTTTTGGGGCTGTTTTGCACACGGTTTTCCCTCTCCCTCGGCGCAGCCCTGCCCCCCTTCTTCCTCCTCTCCCACGGTGCTTGGCGAAGCCCTACCGGGAGACCTCGTCTCTTCATCGACACCACGCCTCGTGCTGCCGGAGATCTTCCCCAACCTCTCCCTCCTCCTTGCTGGATCAAGGTGCGGGAGACGTCACCGGGCTGCACGTGTGTTGAACGCGAAGGTGCCGTGGTTCGGCACTAGATCGGAAGTTTCACCGCGATTTGAATCGCCGCGAGTACGACTCCATCAACCGCGTTCTAGCAACGCTTCCGCTTAGCGATCTTCAAAGGTATGAAGATGCACTCACCCCTCTCTCGTTGCTGGTTTCTCCATAGGAAGATCTGAATATGCGTAGGATTTTTTTTGAATTTATGCTATGTTTCCCAACAGCAGCAGTAGTAGGGAAAACTCGTAGGCAATGGGTCGGTGATTTGTTTGGATGATATTCATCATGCAACAACTATAACACAGAGAGATATGTGGCTAGCTCCCGTTCGTCAATGTGATGTAGGCATGTATTCTGTGTGTCGTCATACGTGCTTAGGGAAAAGAACTTGCATGAAATCTATTGTCCATCCTCCCGTGGTAGCGGGGTCCAAAAGGAAACTACGGGATATTAAGGTTCTCCTTTTAATAAAGAACCGGACCAACGCATTAGCACTTGGTGAACACATGAACTCCTCAAACTATGGTCATCTCCGGGAGTGGTTCCGGTTATTGTCACTCCATGGTTGCCGGATCATAACACATAGTAGGTAACTACAACTTGCAAGATCGGATCTAAGACACACATATATTGGTGACAACATAATAATTTCAGATCTGAAATCATGGCACTCGGGCCCTAGTGACAAGCATTAAGCATGGCAAAGTAGTAGCAACATCAATCTCAGAACATAGTGGATACTAGGGATCAATCCCCATCAAAACTAACTCGATTACATGATAGATCTCATCCTACTCATCACTGCCCAGCGAGCCTACGAATAGATTACTCACGAACGACGAAGAGCTTCATGGAATTGGAGAGGGAAGAAGGTTGATGATGACGATGGCGATGATTTCCTCTCTCCGGAGCCCAAGACGGACTCCAGATCTGCCCTCCAGATGAAGAACAGGTGGTGGCGGCGCCTCCGTATCACAAACGCGACGAAAAATTCTCTTTTTATTTTTTTCTGGGACAAAAGGGGACTTATAGACCTGAGGTTGGGGGCGGCAGAGCCGTGTGGGCCCCACAAGCCTTCCCACCGCCACCAGGGGGTAGTGGCGGAGCCAGGGCTTGTGGCCCACGGGCCCACCCCCTCACGTGGAACTTGGCGCGTATATTTTTCTTATTTTCCAAAACTACTCCCCGTAAATTTTCAGGACGTTTGGAGAACTTTGATTTCTGCACAAAAATAACACCAAGGCAATTCTGCTGAAAACAGCGTCAGTCCAGATTAGTTCCATTCAAATCATGCAAATTAGAGTCCATAACAAGGGCAAAAGAGTTTGGAAAAGTAGATACGATGGAGACGTATCAGCTCCCACACCCAGCCCATGCGCAACCAAGAGGGAGGGAGGGGAAACCCTAGGCGCTGGTGGGCCTAAGGCCCACCTAGGGGTGCGCCACCCCCTCTCCCTGCCCTGGCCTCCGCACCTCCCATCTGGGGGCTGCCGCACCACCTAGGGTGGGAACCCTAGGGG
Source organism: Hordeum vulgare subsp. vulgare (assembly GCF_904849725.1). Lineage (NCBI taxonomy): Eukaryota > Viridiplantae > Streptophyta > Magnoliopsida > Poales > Poaceae > Hordeum > Hordeum vulgare. The sequence continues at coordinate 472,798,175 of NC_058520.1, forward strand.
TGGCACACCCCCTTCCCCTCCTCCTATATATAAAGAGGGTTTTGTGGCTGTTTTGCACACAGTTTTCCCTCTCCCTCGGCGCAGCCCTGCTCCCCTCCTTCCTCCTCTCCCACGATCCTTGGCGAAGCCCTGCCGGGAGACCTCGTCTCTCCATCGACACCACGCCATCGTGCTGCCAGAGTTCTTCCCCAACCTCTCCCTCCTCCTTGCTGGATCAAGGTGCGGGAGACGTCACCGGGCTGCACGTGTGTTGAGCACGGAGGTGCCGTGGTTCGGCACTAGATCGGAATCACACCGCGATCTGAATCGCCACGAGTACGACTCCATCAAACGCGTTCTTGCAACACTTCCGCTTAGCGATCTTCAAAGGTATGAAGATGCACTCACCCCTCTCTCGTTGCTGGTCTCTCCATAGGAAGATCTGAATATGGTGTACGAAAATTTTGAATTTATGCTACGTTTCCCAACACGATTTAGGTTTGCGCACCGGCTATAGGTTCCGATACGTTATTCAGATGGACCAACGACGACAATAGTTTTAGATATGGGGATTGAGAGCACTCCATACTATCGAGTTTGTAGGTGTGAGTGATGGCTTCGGATGGCCTGATGTATGTTCTTGCCAAATATTTGTTAAATAATTAATAGAGATAGTTGTATGCATCGATTAATGCAGAAGTCGGGTGTTTAATCCTCTTTTTCTAAGAAAAACCGAAGAGCTGCGAGTAAATGAGCAAATTTTATTCGACGAGATCAGGCCCAAACTTTTCAGCCGAAGCATAGTTTGTGGGAATCGTGAGCAGTGAGGGAGACAAGAATACTATGTTCTTTCATAGAAGAGCTTCAAAAAGAAAGAGTAAAAATCATGTGGAGAGACTAAATAGAGAGGATGGCACTATTTGTGAATACCCTGCTGAATTAGAGCAGATGGTAATGAACTTTTATGATAATGTTTACACATAAGAGGGAGTCATTGGGATAGACGAAGTACTATCTCACGTTCATTATAAAGTGACAATAGCTATGAATGATAGTTTGAGCAGACCTTACACTAAAAGAGAAGTTAAGAAGGCTCTCTTTCAAATGTTTCCGATAAAGGCACCAGGGCCGGATGGTTTTCCGACACATTTTTTAGAAATATTGGCACTTGTGTGGCGAGGAAGTAACAAAAATTATGATTCAGATTTTGAAGGGTGAAGACTCCTCTACGGAGATCAACATGAATTTCGTCGTTATCATTCCCCAAGGTAATAAATCCAATATATCTAGCTCAGTACCGGCTCATTATATTAGGCAATGTGATTTATAAAGTCGCATCACATGTGCTTGCTAATCATCTGAAGCAGATTCTCCCTGAGATCATATCTGAAGAACAGTCGACGTTTGTTGTTCCTCGCCACCCTATTACTGATAATGTTATCATGGCCTTTGAGAGCCTTCATTTCATGAAAACAAATTGAAGCAAGAGGAAAACTTACTATGCAGTAAAGTTAGATATGAAGAACGCATATGATCGTGTGGAGTGGTAGTATTTGGAAGCTATCATGAGCAAACTTCGTTTTTATCGTTCCTTTGTTGATTTGGTTATGAGAGGATTTAGATCTAAATCATTCTCGATCGTCTTTAATGGAGGAATAGGCAGGAGTTTATATCAACCAGGGGATTAGGTAGGGGAACCCCATTTCTGCCTATTTCTTTCTGTTGGCATTCTAGGAAATATCCGTCTCTTCTATAGCCCTTTCCTGTCCAGAATTGCAGCAGTCGATAATTTCCCTCTTTGTATAAGTCTGGTAAAATAAGAGAGAAAATGCATTAGGATTGCATCATAGAGTTAAATAATGACTGGAAACCTAACAAATATTCATAGGAAAACATGATGTAAAATGGACGTAACAACTCTGCTAAGTTTAGTCCTTGCTTGCCTTAAAGCAAAAGCTGAACTCGATAATCATGACCACAAATTTAGAGAGAGAGATGTCGATAAAAATAATATATGGACATGCATGCATCATGATCATTTTCATAATAGTAATATATCATCATAAAACTTCTCATGAACAAGTGGTAGTCTATTCACAAGCTAAAGTTTGAACCACAAACCTTATTGAAAACTAACGAACTATGTTCTTAGTCATCGAAACAATTGCAATCCATCATACTTTAACAAAGAGTCTATGTGAGAGCTTTGTTTAGAAAGTTCACATACTCAACTATCATTTAGTCTTCTATGATTGCTAACAGTCAGGACATATTTGTAAAACAAGAAGTATCACTCAAACACATAGGAAGATATGGGTTTGTAGTTTTCACTACCCAACTACTTACCTCGAGGATAATGTCAACAATAATAACTCATGGTCACCTAAATCCAACTTGATATATATGTCTACATCTTTCCCCACCACATGATGCTTGCGAAGTAGAGAATAAATATGGATGGAATAAGGATGCACATTAATGACCCTTGCATAAAATTAAATACATGAAAGTAAAAATAGGCCCTTCGCAGAGGGAAGCAAATTTTTCATGCGCCTTTGTTTTGGATGTGCAACCCCTTAATGGAAAGGAACATGACTTTATATTGCCCCTTATGATAACAACCTTCATTGTGCAGTTTATCGCCTTTATTTCATTGCCATCACAAGCTTTTACAAAGCTTATTTTCCCTTACAATAAAAGATCATACATATTTAGGAGCAATTTCTTATTGCTTGTGCACTAATGGCAACTTACTTGAAGGATCTTATTCAATCCATAGGTAGATATGGTGGACTCTTATGACAAGAAACTGGGGTTAAGGGTTCTCTACTTAATGTGAGGTTTTGGGTAGCAAAGGTTATGAGCAAGCATCACATGTTAGAGGATCCCTGACAATATAACTTCTATGTGAATATAAGCAAACACAACTCATTACGCTGTCTTCCTTGTCCAACATCAACTAGTTGATCATGCATAGAATATTTAATGGGGTCTCACAATCATAAAAGATGTCCAAGATAGTATAGTTATATGTGATAACTCTCTTTCATTATTACTTTTTCATGAATTGCATCAATGACTAATTCTATGTTTTCAACTTCCAACAAGATTTATCACTTGCAAACTTTTTATGTGAAGTCACCACTCCCCATGGGATTAACATATGACCTTTTATTTATTCGTTTCATTGCTACGTTTGATGCATAAGGGTAAAGCAAACAAACTCAAAATAGTCTTTATTATATAAATCCCAAACTCGATTACATCGATAGTAGATGACAAATCAAACACTCGAAACTAATCATACTAAAAAATTATTCTTCTGGATCATAGGATAAATAAGGATCAAACTAAAATAGGCAATGATGGTAAAGTGATGGCGATACAATATCGGGGCACCTCCCCGAGTTTGGAGCAAGCCAACGGTGTTTCCCATACCCATGCACTCAAGTTTCCTTCTTGGGTGATAATGGTGATGAAGTTATAGGCTTGTCCTTCAACAACAGGTATTCTAGATTACTGACGATCCTTCCAAGATCTCGGTTGTGCTCCTCCAATAAAATAACTTCGCGGGTGAGTGTTGTGTTTTGGGAACAAATTGCTTCCATAGAATTTAAGGCATCAATTTCATGTAGAGACATATTATCATGAAGATGAAGTAGCGTGTCTCCCTTTTTCAAATCCTCGAGGAGGGACTCCACATAATATCCTTAAAATTCCTCTCATACTCCCCCATCTGTTCGCATAACCCCTTCTTTAGTTGCGGATTAATCCTCTCCTTCCGAAGACAACTCATAGTATACCTTGTTGTAGGGGTGTTTGACCGGAGAATGTCGAACTATGTGATGCTTTTCACAGAGACCTTGGTATTCCATGAGCGCTTCCAAGATATAGGATTCCTGAAAGAAAATTAGCTCGAAACAAGAACAGGCGGAAACTTGTGATACGATGGACAAAACAATGATCAGTATATATAGTGAAATTTTTCTGTACAGAGCAATTTTGGGAGAAGAAAATGGAGTCGGGAAAGTTCACGTGGGGCCCACAAGATTGGTGAGCGCCCCCACCCCTCTAGGCTTGTGGTCTCCTTGTGCACTTTCCTGGTTGTCTATTTTTTTCTAATATTCCAAAATAGACAGAAATTGCCTTTAAATAAGTTTTGGTGTCGGTTTCCTCACCGTACCACATACCTACCCATTTTCAGGGTTCTGGAGTGTTATGGAAGGTCTCTTTTATGTGATCTTCTCGTGTCAACATTTGGATAATGTTGGTTTCCTTATTAATGGGTTTACCTGAGATATAATGTGTAATTCTTTGCCTATTAATCACCTTAGGATTAGTTCCCTCGGTGTTGTTGATCTTGATGGCTCCGGAGTGATAAACCTCCTCGATAATATACGGTCCTTCCCATTTGGAAAGTGGTTTTCCTGCAAAAACACTAAAATGAGAGTTTTACAATAGAACTTGATCACTGATATTCAATTCTCATTTTTGTATTATTTTGTCATGTCACCTTTAAACTTTCTCTTTAAACAACTTGGCATTTTCGTAGGCTTGTGTTCTCCATTCATCTAGAGAACTCATGTCAAATAAACTCTTCTAACCGGCAAGTTTAAAATCATAATTAAGTTCTTTAATTGCCTAATAATCCTCATGTTCCAATTCTAGAGGTAAATGACAAGCCTTTCCATAAACCATTTTATAGGGGGCATATCCATAGGATTCTTATAAGAAGTTCTATATGACCACAATGCATCATCAAGTTTCTTAGACCAATTCTTCCTAGATATATTAACGGTATTTTGCAACATTAATTTTACTTCATATAGCTCAATTAAACTTGACTAGTAGATTGAGGATGATATGGAGAAGAAATTATGTGGTTAGCATCATATTTACCTAAGACTTTACGAAATGCACCATGAATAAAATGTGAACTATCATCAGTCATTAAATATCTAGGGACTCCAAATCTCACAAAGATAACTTCCTTAAGCATTTTAATAGAAGTGTTATGGTCAGCACTACTAGTTGGAATAGCTTCGACCCGCGTAGTAACATAATGAACGACAAATAAAATATGAGTGTACTCATTAGAGGAAGGAAAGTGTCCCATATAATAAAATCTCCAAAAATCAAATGGTTCAATAACAAGTGAATAATTCATATGCATTTCTTGACGTCTACCAATATTACCATTTCTTTAACATTCTTCACAAGAAAGGACAAACTTGCATGCATCCTTGAAGATAGCAGGCCAATAAAAACCAGATTTTAATACCTTGGTGTGTAGTTCTATCTCTAGCATGGTGTCTTCCGTATGCTTCGGAATGACACTGCCAAAGAATATGTTCATGTTCATACTGGGGCACACATCATCTAATAATACCGTCTACTCCTTCTTTATATAAATGTGGGTCATCCCAAAATTAATGTCAAAGATGAACTTTTTCTTTTGTTGATACGTGAAGCTAGATGGTGTATATTTAGCAACAATGTGATTAGCATAATCTTCATATCAAGGACTATTGCTAGAAGTAGAAGCATTTATAACAACTAATTGCTCATCGGGAAAATTATTGCCAATAGGTAATGAATCATCAAGCACATTTTCCATCCTAGAAATTTTTTCTGCCAGAGGGTTTTCAGCTCCTTTTCTGTCAAGAATATGCAAATTAAAATCTTGCAATAAAAGAACCCACCTAATCAATCTAGGTTTAGCATCTTCCTTTTCCATTAGATATTTAATAGCAGCATAATCGGTGTGAATTATTACTTTAGAATCAACAATATAGGATCTAAATTTATCACATGCAAACACCACCTGTAGAAATTATTTTATTTATTTTGAGCACTGTCTAGAGTGTTACTAGCATAATGAATAACATTCAATTTCTTATCAACTCTATGTACTAGGACAACACCAACAACATAACCACTAGCATCACACATTATTTTAAAGGGCAGGTTCCAGTCTGGTGGTTGAAAAATGGGTGCAGATATAACTCTTCCTTAAGTATTTCAAAGGCTTCTACACAAGCATTATAAAGAAAAAAATGGTACATCAGTTTGCAAAAGAATGGTAAGGGGCATAGAAATCTTAGATAAGTATTTTATGAACTTCTATAAAAACGAAAATGACATAGAAAACCTCTTATACCCTTAATATCTTTCGGACATGGAATTTTCTCAATTGCATCAATTTTACCTTTATCTACCTCAATAAATCTTTTGGAGAGCTCATGCCCAAGGACTATACCTTTAGTTACCATAAAGTGACACTTCTCCCAATTCAAGAAAATAATAGTTTCCCCACATCTCTGCATAACTCGATCAAGGTTGTTTAAGAAATCATCAAAAGATGTTAGAAAATGGAGATATCATCAATGAATACCTCAACAATCTTTTCACAAAAATTAGAGAAATTATCAACCATACATCTTTGAATGGTAGCAGGTGCATTGCATAAACCAAAAGGCATACGTCTATAAGCATAGGTTCCAAAAGGACAAGTAAAGGTGGTTTTCTCTTGATCTTCTTTTGCTACTCCCTCCGTTTCAGTTTATAAGTCTGGCACGTGTATCTAGGTCGTCAATTTGACCACCTTAATGAGAGGCATATATTAAAAAAAAATATCATTAGAAACTTTAGATGTTCTATTTTTTATGTTAAACAATATATTTTATATAAGTCAAATTGATGACCTAGGTACACGTGCATGCCTTATAAACTGTGACGGAGGGAGTACATGTAATTAAGAAAAACCAGAATATCCATCAAGGAAACAAAATAGTTTATGCTTACACAACCTTGCCAACATTTGATCAATGAAAGGCAAGGGGTACTGATCTTTTCTAGTAGCTTTATTCAGTTTTCTAAAGTCAATTACCATCCTATAGTCGGTTACAATTCTTTGAGGGATAAGTTCATTTTTATTATTAGGAACACTAGTCTTGCCTCCTTTCTTCGGAACACAATGGACAAGAATTATCCATCTACTATCAGCAACATGATATATTATACGTACCTCTAGAAGCTTTAGTATTTCAGTTCTTACCACATCCTTCATCTTAGACTTCACCGATGTTGATGATCAACAACACGTTTAGCATCGGGTTCCATATTAATCATGTGCTGACATAGAGTGGGACGGATGACCTTAAGATCATCTGGAGTATATCCAATGGTTGCACTGTGCTTATTCGGAATTTTAAGTAATCTTCTTTCTTCATGCTGTGAAAGGTTAGCACTGATAATAATAGGACATATCTTCTTCTCATCTAGATAAGCATATTTCAATGTATTAGGTAGCTTGTTTAATTCAAACACAGGGTCACCCTTAGGAGGTGGGGGGTCTCCCAAGGTCTCAACAGGCAAATTATGTTTAAGGATAGGCGTTTGATTAAATAATATATCATGTATTTCCTTTCTTTCTTTCATATGCATATCATTTTCATGGTCTAGTAAATATTGCTCTAATTAGTAGGAGGCAGCTCAATAGGAGTAAGACCAAAAATTTCATCTTTACTAGATAACTTTTTATCATGTGGTTATGTACTAAACTTGGAGAAACTAAATTCATGAGACATAGCACCAAATTTAACACCAACTATTTCCCTATTGTAATCTATTTTGGCATTAATAATATTGGGACAAAAAATATATTGTAATGATCAAAGAACTAGGAAATCAATAGGGTATTTGATCTTACCACAGAAGACTTCAACATCTCTAACAATCCCAAGTGATGAAATAGTCTCTCTATTTGCAAGCTTAATAGTAGCATCAATATCTTCTAACTCAACAATTGCAATATCATTTGTAATCTCTTGACAAAGAGTAAAGGGAATGACACTAACACTAGCACCCATAATAGATAAACCATGATAACAATGAACTAGCCTTAATAGAACCAACAAGCATGCCAACAACAAATTTATGTTCTTGTTTAGCAATACGAGATGCTTCAGCGCACAAGTATATAACATGACCATCAATGTTATCAACTAGTAAATCTTTGATCATTGCAACTTTAGGTTACACTTTTATTTGTTTATAGGGTCTATGTTTTTTGATATTACTTTTATTAACCACTATTGAAACTTTAGCATGTTGCTTAATCCTCACATGAAAAGGTGGTTTGACAATAAAAGAAGTGGGTACAAGTGGATCAATGGTACTTGTGATCTGCGTTCGGTTTTTCCATGAAGAGGAGCAGATGATGCTGCACAGTATAGATAAGTATTTCCCTCAGTGAGATCCAAGGTTATCGAACCAATAGGAGTATCACACAACCCCCGTCTTGAGTGGCTACGCACAAAAGAGCAAACACATGCAGACAACATGGGCAAGAGGGTTGTTAATCCCCTTGGATTCGTTACTTGCAAGCAAATGAGTACTGTAGATGATAGTTGGATAAACATAAAGTGTAAAATAAATAAAAGCTAAATAAGAACAACAAGGAAATAATATCGTTTGTAAATATATAAATGAATAGACCCGGGGATCATAGCGTTCTCTGGTGGGATCTCTCTTGAAGAAGGCATGAAGTGGTAAACATATAATTGTTGGGCAATTGATAGGAAAGAGCATAGTTACGCAATATTTATTCACTTCAATGATTATGTGTATATAGGCATCACGTCCATAAGCAAATAGACTGACTCCTGCCTACATCTACTACTGTTAGTCCACCCATCGACACTTATCCACCATGCATCTAGAGTATTAAGTAAAAAATGCAATGCTTGGAGAACAATGACATGATGTAGACAAAGAGAACTCAATTAATATGAATTAACGCCATCATTTTATCCTTGGTGGCAGCAATACACATTCATGTCCCTTTCTGTCATTGGGATTGAGCACTACAAGATTGAACCCACTACAACGCAATGCTCTCACTGAAGATAGATCAATCTAGTTGGCCAAACCAAATCAATATATCAGAGAGATTTACGAAGCTATAATAACCATGCAAATAAGAATCACAAGTAACTTCAGAGAAGACCGAAATGTTTATCATGAATAATCTGAACATAAACCCACAATTCATAGTATAAGAACAAACGCACCACACAAAGTGATTGCATCGAATAGATCATCGTAAAGATGCGATGAACTTTGTATTGAATAATATATATAGAGAGAAAGCCATCTAGATACCAGCAATGGACCGGCATGTTTGTGGTAGACTACTCACACATCAGCATGAGAGCAGGAAGCATGATTTAGAGGCCCTCCGTGATTTATACCCCTCCGGCGGGGCACTGGAACAGGGATCCAAATGGGCACACGACGTAATAGAAGCTTGCGGTGGAAGAAAAAGTGTTTCGGGAGCTCCTCTAGGGTTTTAAGAATATATGAGTATTTATAGGCCAGAGAATGAGGTCGGGAGACAAGGGGGTGGCCCACAAGCTAACGGGGCGCACCATGTTGGCTTGTGGGGCCCTACTATGACCCCGGCCTTCTACTGAAGCTTCCAGGTCTTCTTTTGGTCCAAAAAAATCATCAAAAACTTTCGTGGTATTTGGCCTCCGTTTGGTACTATAAACCTGAAAAGCCAAAACATGCAGAAAACACACACTTGGCACTGGGTTAATAGGTTAGTGCTCAAAAATAATATGAATTGGCAAATAAATGCCCAAAAGTATCCTAGAATGATAATATTATAACATGGAACAATAAAAAATTATAGGATATGTTTGAGACATATTAACATCCCCAAGCTTAATTGATGCTCGTCCTCGAGTAGGTAAATGATAAAAACATGATTTTTGATGTTACATGCTACCCAACATGTTCTTGTGCAGGTATGATCATTGAGAAATGATCAATTAACAAACAAGAAAATAGTAATATCCGTGAACATAAGTAACATGATCATCAATGTTCAAAAGATATGATCCTTGAAGAATGTTTACCCCCCATTCATTTTTTCATATTAGCATGGCATGGCTCCATTTTCACCATGTAAACACAAATGTAAAGAACCACGGTGTTAAGCTAGGCATTCGGATCATACTTTGTAATGCGCTTCATCTTTTTATTACCCACTCAATACATGAGTGTGAACCATCAACCATGGACATAGCATATACGTGGAATAGAATATGGTGGTAGGTGATACGTCTCCAATCTAACTATATTTTTTTATTGTTCCATGATGATATTTATCATTATAGTATGCCTTTGGAGTATTTATGTACCATTTTATATTATTTTTTAGCACTAACCTATTAACCCAGTGCCCAGTGCCAGTTGTTATTTTCTACGTGTTTTTAACTTTGCAGGTTTTTCATACCAAACAAGATCGAACTGCCCTGAAACTTGTTTACAATTTTTTCTGGACCAAAAGAACACCAACGAGCATTGGAAGAAAGTAGGAGGCCTCATGAGGGGCCCACAAGCTATCAGGGCACGGCCTAGGGGACGCGACCTTATAGCTTGTGCCCCCCGCGTGGCCCTGCTGACTCTGTTCTTCGACTTATAAATTATTATCTACCCTAAAACATTAGAGGGTGTCCCACAACACTTTTTAAAACACCGCAAGTTTCTGTTCCGATAGGAGGCCATCTGGAGCTTTGTTCCGGCACCCTGTCGAAGGGGGGGTCAATCGCAAAGGTCCTCTTCATCTACCATGTTGTCCTCCCAATGATGTGTGAGTAGTTCACCACAAACCTATGGGTCCATAGTCAGTACCTAGATGGCAATCTATCTCTTTGATCTTCAATACAATGATCATCACCTCATTGCTTTGATCCATATGATGTAATTCCTTTTGTGTGGTGCGTTTGTTGGAATCCGATGAATTGTGCTTTTATGTTTAAATTATTCATGATAAATGTTTGAGTCACCTCTAAATACTTATATGATTCTTATCTGCATGATTATGATAGCTTCGTAATTCTCTTCGATCTATTGAAGTAGTTTGGCCAACTAGATCGGTATTTCTTCGGTGAGAGAGGTGCGTTGTGGTAGGTTCAACCTGGCGAGTTTCTATATCCTAGTGGAGGAAGGGGACAATATGCAGCTTTGTGTTGCTTATACTAAGGATAAAATGATGGGGTTTGTTCAAATTGCTTGAGTTTACTTTGTCTACATCATGTCATCTTAGTCCATGCATTACTTCATTCGTCATGAACTTAATATGTAGAGAGGCAAGCCTAGAATCGCTCTGGAAGTGAAGTAATAGTAATAGGTGCACACAGGAGTCAACCTATTTGTTTATGGACGTGACGCCTATATACACAAGATTATTGCCGTGAATATCTCATAACTATCCGCTTTTCTATCAATACCCAACAATAATTTGTTTACCCACCGTATGCTATTTTTCCATGAGAGATGCCATTATGGAAAGCTATGACCCCCGGGTCTATTTACAACATATTAATAAAACCTTCATTACCTTATTTGTATTTCCTTTTTTTATTTTAGCTTGTTATCTACAATTATCTACACACCTCACTTGCTTGCAAATAACAAGACAAGAGGATGGACAACCCTCTTGCCCGCGTTGGGTGCAAGTTGTTTGTTCTTTTGTGTGTAGCCACTGAAGACGGTTGTGGTTGATATTACTATTTGTTCGATAAATCTTGGTTTCATAACTGAGGGAAATATTTACCCACTTTGTGCTTTAATAACTTGTTCCTCTTCACAGAAAACCCAACCTAGATCACGAGTATCTCGAAGGATGTCTGGCGCCGTTGCCGGGGAATATCATCACCATCTATCAAGTAACTCCACACAAAATTTCATTCACTTGTTCCTCTTTTTATTTGCTGGTATATTTAGTTTGTCTCATAAAAAATAAAAATACACAAATATTTATCTTGGCTTGCTTAACAGGTCACTAGTTTCCATGTTTGCTCTCTAGTTTACTTGCCTAGCTATGCTATCTTTATCCTTGTCACACTAACAGAAAATGAAAAGCAAAAACAAATATAAATGGATCATCATCCACTAGCTAATATTTTCAAAAGACCCATTTATGTTGAAACAATTACTAGTGAGAGTGCACTAGATTATCTCTATGAGGCCTTGCTTGAAAATCGTGATCTAAAAATTGTGAAATTTATAAAGTGATTCATGATAGTTCCTTGAATGAAAAACATAATTGCTATATTGTTTAATTTGAGTAAGATCCTACATGTAATCATTACGAGAGAGGCAAATATGATTATAGAAATTTTCATTTTATTCATTTACCTCTCTTTATATTCAAATTATTAATGCTTCATTCTTCCAACTGTCTTATGCTAGATACTTCTTGTCTTGATAAATTGTTTTCTTATAAAATACCTATGCATAGGAAGTATGTTAGACTTAAATTTGCTTGTCATATGTTTTATGATGCTCTCTTTGTCTTCATCTTGTCTTTTATGTGAGCATCATTGAAATTTTAAGCCTATCTTAATGGCTATAAAGATGAGCTTGTAGGGAGAGAACCCAGGAGTTATCATTTATTTTTGTTAGTGTGTGATAACTTGGTTATTGCCTTTGTAAAGATTTTTTTATGTTGTAATTAGTGTTTGTGCCAAGTAAATCCTTTGGGATGATTTGCATGATGAGTAGAATTGATACGATGCGAAAACAGAAACTTTGACGCCCATGCAGAATTTCTCTGATTTTACTCGAACATATTTTTAAGCTAATGTTTTTACAGACTATTGCCGTACAAATTCCTTAGTACATCCTAATGTTTCATAAATTTTGGAGTTATAGAAGTATAGTTTCATTACAGATTAGTACAGACTATTCTGTTTGAGTCACATTGTGTTTTTGCATGTATAGTTTGCTTGTTTTGATGATGTTATGGATTATATCGGGGGTGGAAGCCATGGAGGAGTTAATATATAGTATCCTATGATAAAATAAAATAATAATCAATAATTTACACAACCTGAAAGTATTATATATGTTTCTTATACTAACAGATCTCACGAAGTTTTCTTGAGTTTTATGTGATTGAAGTTTTCAAGTTTTGGGTATTGTCTTGGTGGACAAAGGATTTAGGAGAAGTAAAATCCTAAGCTTGGGGATACCCAAGGCACCCCAAGGTAATATACTAGGAATACTCAAGCATCTAAGCTTGGGGATGACCCGGAAGGTATCCCCTCTTTCCGTCTTAATCCATTGGTATATTACTTGGAGCTATATTTTTATTCATCACATGATATAAGTTTTGCTTGGAGCATCGTTTGCTTTTGTTTGATTTTGTTTGATTTTACTTTTAGATTTACACAATCATTGTTTGCTGGATACACCTATTTGAGAGAGATATCACACCATCACAATTTGTTAGAGTACTCTATGTGCATCACTTACATTTCGTTTGGCACCCTTCATTTATTTTCAATTGGTAGAAATGAAATGAAATGAAATATTTTTGAGATTTCATTTGGTGTAATGGAAATCCAACAGCAAGAAAACATGTTTGGCTGCCACAAGGATTAGCACATTCAAATGACGGAGGCGGCCAAAGGGAGCGATGCACGGGTCAGAACCGCGAGGAAATCCTCCCGCAGTCCCCGTGCCATGGTGTGGGAGGGCACTTGCACAGACCCCTCACCCGCAAAGAACTAAATCACGCCGTAGTTGGAGGCGAGCAGCGTGGTGATACGTCCCAAACGTATCTATAATTTATGCTTGTTCCTTGATCTTTTGGGTGACATTGTTACATGTTTTGCTACACTTTTATATCATTTTACACATATTTGGACTAACCTACTAACTCAGTGCACCCAGTGCTAGTTTCTGTTTGCTGATGTCTATTTTGCAGGGGCTTTTACCCAATTTTCTGAAGCCCGAAAAAATATAAAAAAATCAGCGAAACAGAAGCTTCAGGATCACCGAAGGAGGGCCACAGGGGGGGGGGCAGGGGCCTCCCAAGAGGCCTGCTGGCGCGGCCACGCCCTAGGCCGCCCCAGGAGGTCATCTGGGTGGGTCCCACCTCCACGAGTGCCCTCCTTTGGCCTATATTTGGAGATCCGTGAGGAAACCCTCGCAGACTTTCTAGAATCGCGAACTTCTCCATCGTTCCGCCACCGCAGCGCTTCCAAGATCGGGAGCATCAGGAGACCTCTTCCCGGCACCCTGCCGGAGGGAGGATTGACCTCTGGGAGCTTCTCCATTGCCATGGGCGCTTCCCGGACGTGCCGTGAGTAGTCCTCCTTGGACCAGGAGTCCATGACCAGTAGCTATGTGATGTCTTCTCTCCAATCGTGTGCTTCAATGGTTAGTCCTTGTGAGCTGCCCTACATGATCAAGGCATCTATGTAATTCTCTTGCTATTGCTATGCTCGGTTTGTCGGGATTCGATGGATTATGAGATTATGTTCAGATTGTTATGAGTTATATATTTGATTATCCTTTTATATTATATTCCTTAGTGATTCTGGCATGTTCTCCGTTGCTTTTTATTGCTTTGGCCAAGTAGTAGATCGTAACTCCAAGAGGGAGCGTTATACATGATTGTGGGTTTGGCCCCCTCAATGTCTAGCTTGAGTGATAGAAACATGATACTAGGGATGTGTTGCCATCATGGAAAAAACTATGGTGCTTGTTACCATGGTTGCAAGGATTGTTTACGTTATGTATAGTTCGTTAATGCAGTTGTCCGTTGCTTTGAGTTTACACTTTGGGTGGGGCTCGCAACTTAATACCGGAGAGGTGTTCTGGATAGGTACCTCAAGGTGCATGATTAGTAAGTAGATGCTGATGGATAAACGGTCTACTTGTCTTGGCGTACTTCCCATTACTATTGAACCTCTAACTATCAAGGAGCATAATTAGCATTGCGGTGTGATCATAATTACGTAAATTTCCCAACTCTGATTTGTTTACCCTAGCATAGTTGTTTATCGTGTTTTGGGAGAGAGACATAACTAGTGAACATCATGTGACTCCGGTCCATATCACCATCATTGCTTACACCTCCATCATTTACCGCTTTCATTTACTTTTCTGTTGCAGTCACTATTACCTTCCCACTTGTGTTTTGATCCTTTGCAAACTACAAGGCCGGAGAGATCGATAACCTCTATGTACTCGTTGGGAGCAAAGTTATTTGTTGTGTGTGCAGGTCCACGTCTTCTGCTAGCGCCAGGGTGGAAGACACCTACTTGTTGACCCTAGGAGTCATCTTGGTTCGATAAACCATACAGTCTCCGTGTAAGGGAAATTTGCTGCTGACTACATCTCCACCTTCCACTTGCGGTAACCAACGAGGGGCGAGAAGTATATACATCATCTCATCATCACGTGGCGCCGTTCTGGACCTGGGGCACCAATAGGTACTCCATGTGCGCTGAGATGATCCCATCCATCTGCGACATGGACCAACACCTCCATTGAGCTGATCGGGTACTTCACGAACCCTTGACGCAATTACTGCTGCCAGAGGTACAACATCAATGCCTCCTCCTCCCTTGCGTGCTCATCCTCCTTGATGTTCCAGCTCGATGACAAGGGGCCGCGCGCCCGCGCCGGTGAAGGTCGCCACCACCACAACGTCTATGTTCATTCTGACGAAAAGGGAGAGGGTGTGTGAGAGATAAGTGATGAGAAGAGAAGCAGAGCGGGAAATTAACGAGGGGGCAGGGTGAATCGGGCTGCGACTCTCATCGGCGGTGGGATGGGATCTCGGGGAACGGGGGTCGAGGATGGAGTAACTAGGGTTCGGTTGAAAAAATAAGAGTTTGGGGAAGGAGAGGGGAGGTGGAAAGGAGACTCGACTCGGCGGGAGGGCTTGCCGGCGTCGATGAATCCGGATGCCATGGCGATGAACGAGAGGCGTATGAGAGAGCTATAGGAGGGAGACGAGTGCGTGAAATCTTGAGGAATGACGAGTGTCGAAGAGGGATTTCAGTACAGGCATATGTACCCATTAATTGGAATTATAGAATGAATTCCTACTCTAATTCCTTGATAGCCAAACGAGTTGGGGTTGGAATTCGGTAATGAAATCCACCAATTCTCCCCAAATGACGGGAGGCAAATGAGCTGTTATATCTTTTGAGCTTAGCAGTTGATCTAGTAGTTCACTTATATCTTTTTGAGCATGGTGGCGTGGAGATTTTATAGAAATTTTATGCTCTCAATCTTCACTTATATTTGTTTGAGATCTGTACAAATAGTGACGGTAATTTGCATGGGTCATAAGACTAGATAAAAATAATGAATATCCAATGAATGATGATAAGAACCACCATGTAGCACATATAGAGAAATTGTGGGTTAATGATATTGATGTGGTGATATAAAAAATGTGTGAGTGCATTATTATTAATTCAGATAGGTGTAGATATTAATAGATGTTAAACTTCTTGTTCATCTAAAAAATTAAATAGGCATGGTGATTATGTGTAAGCATTTCAATTCCTCATTAAAAACCGTGTCTTGTTTCGAGTCATAGTCGCGCGATGGATAACACCTACCAACCCTCTTCCTTGGGGGCATGCAAGTAGTACTTTGATTTGTGATAAGACTCATAAAATTTGCAATAAGTATATGAGTTCTTCATGACTAATGTGCCACCATGGACATACGCACTCTCACCTCCTCATATTTGCTAGCCTCTTCGGTGTCGTGCATCGCCCGTTCTCACCTTCATGATTAGTGCAACTTTTGCCGGTGCATCCAAACCCCGAGACATGAATCACTCTGTTGCACATAACCTTTTTATATACTCCTCAAAACAGCCACCATACCACCTATCGTGACATTTCCATGGCCATTCCGAGATATATTGCCACACAAATGCCATCGTCACTTCACATGACTAGTTCGTTCATCATCATAATGCTTTGCATGATCATATAGAGTTGACATAGTATTTGCGGCAAAGCCATTGTTCATCATATTTTTGATACATGACATGCTAGATCTTTGCACATCCTGGTACAGTGCAAGAGTCATTCATTCAGAGTCGTATTGTCATATCATTTTTCATGATGAGTTGTAAGTAAATAAAAGTGTGATGATCATCATTATTAGAGCATTGTCCCAATGAGGAAATAAAAATGGAGGAGGCCAAATGAGCCCTGGATTAAAAAATATGAGAGAAAAAAAGAGAAATGACTTTGCTACTATCCTTTTCCACACTTGTGCCTCAAAGTGTCACCTCGTTCTTCATATAGAGAGTCTCATGTTATATCATTCTTATGCTAGTGTGAATCATTTTTCATAAACTTGGCTTGTATATTCTGATGACGAGCGTCCTCAAATGCCCTAGGTCTTCATGAGCAAGCAAGTTGGATGCACACCCCACTTAGCTTCATTGGAGCTTTCGTACACTTATAGCTCTTATGCATCATTTGCATGGCAATCCTTACTCCTTGCACTGATATGTACCGACGGGCATCTCCATAGCTCGTTGGTATGGCTAGTTGGTGTGATACTATCTTCTCCACTTTTACCCCTTTGAAACCTCCCACCATATTCTATTCCACCTTTATGCCATGTCCAATGGTTCATGCTCATGTATTGTGTGAAGAATAAAAAGTTGATGCATATGGAAAAAAGTACGATCCAAATGCCTAACTTGAACACCGTGGTGCTTGACATTTGTATTAATGTGGTGAATATGGAGCCATGAGTTGCTAATGTAATAAATATGGATGGGGGGTAAAACAATCTTTGAGGATTGTATACTTTGAAGGATCAATGATTTGGTGCTTATACCTATAAGTATTGATATGTTAATGTTTATTAATTCATAGTTTCTCAATGAGCATACATGCATAAGGTTACATCATCGATAGCATGTCACATAAAAAATTCTCTTTTTATCATTTACCTACTTGAGGATGAGCAGGAATTAAGCTTGGGGATGCTTGATACGTCTCCAATGTATCTATAAGTTCTTATTGTTCCATGCTAATATATTATCATTCTAGTATGCTTTTGGAGTGTTTATTTACCATTTCATATTATTTTTTAGCACTAACCTATTGACCTAGTGCACAATGTTAGTTGTTGTTTTCTGTG
Organism: Hordeum vulgare subsp. vulgare; assembly: GCF_904849725.1. Classification (NCBI taxonomy): domain Eukaryota; kingdom Viridiplantae; phylum Streptophyta; class Magnoliopsida; order Poales; family Poaceae; genus Hordeum; species Hordeum vulgare. Next base: position 472,816,145 of record NC_058520.1, read on the forward strand.
TGTTTTTCACTTTGCAGGTTTTCCATACCAAATGAGGTCCAATTTCCCTAAAACTTGTTGACGATTTGTTTGGATGAAAAGAAGACCAACGAGCATCGGAAGAAAGCTGGAGGCCTCATGAGGGGCCCACAGACTATTAGGGCGCGGCCTGATAGCTTGTGCCCCCTCATGGCCCTCCTGACTCCGTTCTTCGGCTTATAAATTATCATCTACCCCAAAAACACCACAGGGAGTCCCGAAACACTTTTTTATACCACCGCAAGTTTCTATTCCGACGGGAGGCCATGTGGAGCTTCATTCAGGCACCCTGCCAAAGGGGATCGATCATGGAGGGCCTCTTCATAAACCTTGCCGCCCTCACGATCATGTGTGAGTATTTCACCACAGACCTACGAGTCCATAATAAGTACCTAGATGACAATGCCTCTCTTTGATCTTCAATACAATGATCATCGCATCTTCATTTTGATCCATATAATGTAATTCCTTTTGTGCGGTGCATTTGTTGGGATCCGATGAATTTAGGGTTTATGTTGAGATTATTCATGATAAGTATTTGATTCACCTATGAATACTTATATTATTCTTATGTGCATGATTATGATAGCTTCGTTATTCTCTCTGATCTATTGAAATAGTTTGGCGAACTAGATCGGTATTTCTTCGGTGAGAGAGGTGCATTGTGGTAGGGTCAACCTGGCGAGTTTCTGCATCACAGTGACAGAAGGCGACAATATGCCTCTTTGTGTTGCTGGTACTAAGGATGGAACGATGGGGCTTATTAATATTGCTTGAGTTTGCTTTGTCTACATCATGTCATCTTACTCCATGCATCACTTCGTTCGTCATGAACTTAATACGTAGAGAGGCAAGCATAGAAGCGCTCTTGAAGTGAAGTAATAGTAATAGGTACATGCAAGAGTTGTCCTATTTGTTTATGGACGTGATGCCTATATAGACATGACCATTGCCATGAATATCACATAACTATCCGCTTTTCTGTCCATTGCCCAACAGTAGTTTGTTTACCCATCGTATGCTATTTTTCAATGAGAGATGCCATTGGGGAAAGTTATCCCCCCCGGGTCTATTCACAACATATTAATAAAACGTTCATTACCTTGTTGTTGTTTACTTATTTTTATTTTATCTTGCTATCTAAAATTATCTACACACCTCACTTGCTTGCAAATAACAAGACAAGAGGATTGACAACCCTCTCGCCCGTGTTGGGTGCAAGTTGCTTGTTCTTTCGTGTGCAACCGCTGAAGACGGTTGTGGTTGATATTCCTATTGGTTTGAGAAACCTTTGTTTCATTACTGAGGGAAATACTTACCCACTTTGTGCTACGATAATCCGTACCTCTTCACGTAAAACCCAATGTAGATCACGAGTATGAGTAGGTTTCAAAGGGGTAAAATGTAGAAGGAAGTCTCGCACCAACTCGGTGTATGAACGGGATACGGAGATGTCCATCAATAGATATCAATGCTAGGAGTAGGGAATGCCATGCAACAGATGCACTAGAGTTGTAAGTGTATGAAAGCTCGACTGAAGCTAAGTGGGTGTGCATCCAACTTACTTTATCATGAAACCACGGGCATTTGAGGAAGCCCGTCATCGAAATATACAAGCCATATTCTATAATGAAAAATTCCCACTAGCATATGAAAGTGACAAAACATGAGACTCTATATATGAAAAATATGGTGCCATTTTGAGGCGCAAGTATGGAAAAAGAGGTAGTAGCATTGTCCCTTCTATCTTTTCTCTCATTTATTTTTTTTATTTCTCTTTTCTTTTTGTTTATTTCTCTTTCTTAGTTCTGTATTTTTTATTATTTTTATTTTTTTCATTTTTATTTTTCGTGTGGAGTCTCATCCCAACTAGTGGGCGAATCATTGTCTCCCTCATCCTTCCCTTACTAAGATAGTGCCCTAATAATGAATAGCATCACACTTCCATTTACTTACAACTCGATATTTGATGACCCACAAGTACAGGGATCAATCGTAGTCCTTCCGATAAGTAAGCGTGTCGAACCCAACGAGGAGAAGAAGGATCTGACAAGTGGTTTTCAGCAAGGAAATATCTGCAAGCACTGAAATTGTCGGTAACAAGTGGTTGTGTGGTGAGATGATTCGTAGCAAGTAGCAAGTAACAAAAGTAGCAACGGTGCAGCAAAGTGGACCAATCCCTTTTGTAGCAAGGGACAAGCCTGGACAAAGTCTTATAGGAGGAAAAACGCTCCCGAGGACACACGGGAATTTCTGTCATGCTAGTTTCATCATGTTCATATGATTCGCGTTCGTTACTTTGATAGTTTGATATGTGGGTGGACCGGCGCTTGGGTACTACCCTTACTTGGACAAGCATCCCACTTATGATTAACCCCTCTCGCAAGCATCCGCAACTACGAAAGAAGAATTAAGACAAAGTCTAACCATAGTATTAAACTAGTGGATCCAAATCAGCCCCTTACGAAGCAACACATAAACTAGGGTTTAAGCTTCTGCCACTCTAGCAACCCATCATCTACTTACTACTTCCCAATGCCTTCCTCTAGGCCCAAATAATGGTGAAGTGTTATGTAGTCGACGTTCACATAACACCACTAGAGGAAAAACAACATACAACATATCAAATTACCGAACAAATACCAAATTCACATGACTACTATTAGCATGACTTATCCCATGTCCTCAGGAACAAAAGTAACTACTCACAAAGAATAATCATATTCATGACCAGAGAGGTAATGAGTAGCATCAAGGATCTGAACATAAACTCTTCCACCAAATAATCCAACCAACATGAACTACAAAGAGTAATCAACACTACTAGCAACCTTACAAGTACCAATCGGAGTCGCGAGACGGAGATTGGTTACAAGTGATGAACTAGGGTTTGGAGATGAGATGGAGCTGATGAAAATGTTGATGGTGACGAGTCCCCTCCGATGAGAGGAGTGTTGGTGATGACGATGGCGACGATTTCCCCCTCCGGGAGGGAAGTTTCCCCGGCAGGATCGTCCTGTCGGAGCTCTAGATTGGTTCTGCTCAAGTTCCGCCTCGTGGCGGCGGCAAAACCACGAAAAAGCTCCTCCTTGATTTTTTTTCTGGATGAAACCCTCCATATAGCAAAATAGGGGAGCAAGTGGGCCAGCAGGGTGCCCACAATCCCCCATGGCGTGGCCTGGGGGGGGGGGGGGTGGCCGCGCCGTGCAGGCTTGTGGCCACCCCCTGGCGCCCCTCTGGCACTTCTTCGGCCCAGTATTTTTGATAAATCGGGAAAAAATCCTCGTTGATTTTTACGGCGTTTGGAGTTGCGCAGAATAGGTATCTCAACTTTGCTTCACTTTCAGGCCAGAATTACAGTTGCCGGCATTCTCCCTCTTCATGTAAACCTTGCAAAATAAGAGAGAAAAGGCATAATAATTGTACCGTGAAGTGAAATAACAACCAAAGAAGCGATAAATATCAACATGAAAACATGATGCAAAATGGACATATCAATATTGAAAACTACTGAACAATATGACTCTATATCAATGCCTCTAGCAGTGTACCAAGATGTGCAATGATCTACCATAACATGTATGATAATGATGAACGATGTCTTTGCCACAAATACTATGTCAGCTACATGTTTATGCAAAGCAATATGACAATGAGTGTACTAGTCATATGATGTGACGGTGGAAGTTGCATGGGAATGTATCTCGAAATGGCTCTGGAAATGCCATGATAGGTAGGTACTATGGCTGTTTTGAGGAAGATATAAGGTTGCTTATGTGCAACCGAGTGTATCATGTAGTGGGGTTTGGATGGATCGGCGAAGTTCGCACCGTTCCTAGAGGTGATAATGCGCAATGCACAGTACCGAAGAGGCTAGCAAATATGAGGTGGTCAGAGTGCGTACATCCATGGATTCACATTTGTCATAAAGAACTCACATACTTATTGCAAGGTTTAATTAGCTCGCTTGAAACGAAGTACTACTCGCATGCCCCTAGGGGGGAGATTGGGAGGATTTAACCATCGCACGCCCTCGACCTAATCAACATAGGATTTCAGCAAGGAATAAGAATGCTCACACATCATCACCATGCCATAACCAATATTTAGATGAACGGTAAATTAACATCCTTTAACTATCGATATTTTTACTAACCAACAACCATGCACTCACACCCTTTCATATTACCACATCAATATCATTAACTGACAATTTCTCTTTTATGTGCTACATGTGGTTTTGATTATGCACTCCTTGAATACCTATTACTTTTGGAATAGTCTTATAACCCATGGAAATTACCATCACTATTTATTAACTCTCAAAAAAATTAGGTGAAGAACGAGAGTGCAATTCTTTTTGTAAAATCTATACGCCACCATGCTCTAACAAGATATAAGTGAAGTACTAGAGCAACTACTTAGCTCAAATGATATAAGTGAAGCACATAGAGTATTCTATAAAACCATGGTGAACATGTGTATCTCTCAAGTGGGTGTGTCCAGCAAAAAATGGTTGTGGAAAACTAAAGAGATAAACAACCTAAAATAAATGACGCTCCAAGCAAAAATCATATCATGTGATGAATAAAAATAGATCTCCAAGTGACATATTGATGGATTGAGACGAAAGAGGGGATGCCTTCGGGGCATCCCCAAGCTTAGACGCTTGAGTCTTCCTAGAATTTGACTTGGGGTGCCTTGGGAATCCACAAGCTTATGCTCTTGCATCTCCTTATTACTTCACCCATCGTAATAACACCCAAAACTTAAAAACTTCAACACACAAAACTCAACAGAAAACTTGTGAGATCCGTTAGTAGGATAGGCAAACCATGAACAGTATGTATTGTTCTAAATTGATTCATATTTTATTACAGCATAAATTATTGTATTCTAACTTCTCCATGACTTATACCCCCCGATATAGTACATAGGCTCATCAAAATAAGCAAACTATGCAAGCAAAAATAGAATCTGTCTAAAACAGAATAGTCTGTAGTGATCAGCAAAGACACCCTACTTTTGTAACTCCAAAATCTGTGAAAACTTAGGAAGATGTGAGGAACTTTTATAGCAATACAGTATAAAAATATTAGATCAAAAAGACGTTCCAGTAAAGACAGAAAAATTTCAAATTAGGTGCACAAGTTTATATTTTTACACCGTAACAATTCTACTTATCATTCAGATCATCCCAAAGGCTTTACTTGGCACACACACTAATTTAAACATAAAAACACAATCATTAGATTAGAAGTAATCATGTTATATCACACAAACAGAAAGCACTATTGTTTTATGTCCCTAGCTAGGCATAATGCACATGAGCAAGTGTTGGACCCTTTCATGTCCTTTAGCACTAGCTCTTCCAAAATAGCACTTAACAAATCACCTTTTTCAAATCTAGTTGGTGATCCCAAAGTTTCAAAAAGATTCCTAATATTTGTGTCATCATTACTAGCATCATCATCATAGGGTTCATCATATAAAACATGAATTTCATCATTATTGGGTTCCCAGGTGGCATCATCATGCCAATACTCACTAAAACCTTCATTAATCCCCTTAAAAATACATTCAAAATTTTCACAAGTTATAAGGAACACTACTTGCGGTAGGTTTGTGGAAGGGACCTTCCTCCTCATGTTCTCACTAAACCCTTGATAGTCATTAGGTTCCAACTTGTGCATAGCATCTCGATTATGAAGAATCACTTCTATGGGAGGATATTCAGATTTCATTCCATAGAAGGAAAAAATATCTTTAGCTTCCCGCACTATATATTCAAATTCATGCATAAGGATATTAATAGCAAATTTCTTAATCTCGGAATCATGTATGCTAGGGAAACCCAAAGATATCTTTTGAAGCATGGGATAAACATGCACAAATTTCCTTTCTACATTTAATATAAGCATGGCAATAGCATCCTCATAAAAAATTGTTTCATCAAGTATGGTTCCTTTAATATGGGGAGAAGCTACCGAGTACTCAAAAAATTCTTTAATAACATGCTCTCCAATAATGTTCCCACCACCCACATGATATATTTTGGATTTTAGGAACGTGTGAGTATCACTATGGGGAACTTGACTCTAAGGAGGATCATGAGTAGAATCAATACATTTTGTTTTCTCCTCATCCGAATCACTAACACTATCACTAGGACTCTCTACAATGATTTTCTCAAACTCACACATGATAGCAACTTTCAAATAAGTGAAACAAGTAGACTAGAAAGTAAAGCGAACACGGAAGTAAACTAGGAAAGGTAAATATTTTTTGTATTTTTGTATTTTTATAGCAATAAAAATATAACAACAATTAAGAAGTAGAACATGTGAATAACAATTTGTGAGAAGATACTCCCTCCGTCCCAAAATATAGTTCATTAGGGAAATCCTTCCGACGAGGTGATAACAATGGAAATTACACATCTGTCCCTACTTTGAATCGGTACCCATCCTCGTCTTCGTCCACCCCACGATTTGAAATAATCCCCTGTTGTCGCACGACCCTACTTCTCCTCTATGCGCCCACGCCTAGGTGCTCCCTGCCTAGTCCCCTGCTTCTCCTCAATGCTCCCAGCACCAGCACCAGTGATCTGGAGGTCCCCTGCTTCTCCTCGTCTCCAGCACCAGCGATCCTGAGGCGGATTCAGCAGCATGCCTAGTCCCGTGCTTCTCTTTGTCTCTAGCACCACCGATCCCGAGGCGGATTCAGTAGGACAGTAAGGTCCCAGGACAAAGGAGGAATAGATCCTTGCTCTTGGGCGTGTTGTGTCTTGTCCTGCTATAGTAGTAACAACAAGTTAATAAAAGCAACAATTGACAACACGAGCAGCTCAATAACAACAACAAGAAGAAGAAGAAGAACAACAAGAACAATAACAACAACAACAACAACTATTGTAGATCAATAGCGGGTCAATAACAACATAAGAAATTATAGGGAATCAACAACAGGTCAATATCAGCAATAGTTGTCAACAACATCAGGTATTTCATATGATTAGTTTGATAGTAGCAACATCAGAGATTAGAGAAGAATAAACGTGACAATGGAAGAAGCTGTTTGACAAAACTTCACTGAATCATTCGATATTTTTAGCTACAGAAGCTGCACGTTCATGTCTAAGACAATTTTAAAAAAACTACTCCCCTCTTAATAAGTTGGAAAAAATTAGCTACAGATGTTGGACCATGACTAAGATACAGAAATGCCCTTGTCGAAGCAATGAACATTCATGAGTAGCAAGGGACTACAAGATTAACAAATGTTCATGACTAACAAAAGCTACACATTCAACTTCTGAAATTGTAGGTTCAACGAGCTGCGTATCCCAACCATGAAAGTAGTAGGTTCATGATTACAGAAACGCAAAAAATGTTCATGACTAAACTACAAAAGTTCAACAAGATACAAGCTAGATCTGTGTATACCTTGGTATTCGCCTTGTATCTGACGATTTGTCGCTTCGCTTGCTTCGGCCGCCCTGTGTCTCGACCAGTGACCAATTGTTGGAGTCTCACTCGGTTTCAAGAGCTTGGTTCCTTGAGATTGTTTCCCTCAGGAAAAAAGTGATCAAATAAATGCAGTAGGTGAGACAGAACCCTGGTGTTTCTCTATCAATCTCCTTCCCAAATATAGGTCAAAGAAGCAGGCCTACTGCATCAAGCTATAGCTACTCCAAATTGGTGAATTTCTACACATTGGATTAATCCATGAATTACTTCAACTACTCCAAATAAGTGTAGATGTGTGCTACAACTACTACTACTACAAATCAGTGCTATGGCTACTCAGGCTTGATGAGAATATTAACGAGGAGTAGCTAACAGAAGCTTCATGAGAAGAATAATGAAGACATTAAAAAATACATGCATAAATCGATGTATGGATGGATGGACGAGGGGGTAAAATTACCGTGAGGACTAGTTGGTGCTCGACTGCAGGAAAGTGTAGCCTCACGGTTCAGTGCTGCTATTGCATGCAGGAGGTGTTGCTTGACTTTGATTCTTGTGAGATTCATAAGGAGATTTACAAATCAACCATAGTGTTGGATGGATGAAAGGATGGACGACGAGGAGATTACCATGAGGACGATGATGATCTGCCACCATGGTGAGGCGGGGCATGGGCCGTGCTACCGTCAAGTGCTCCGCTGCTCCCCTGCCGCTCCAAATACATCACTTGGGCCATGCTCCAGGTTCATCACTCCACATCCAACGCATCGATTGCAAACACACAGCACCGGTGCACGCCTCCGTCGCATAGAATCTCATCACCGGTGCGAAAAACTGATATTTTCATCGGCGGACACACACAACACAAATTGATTGGCGGGGTTATGGCGAGAGAAAGGATGGTGGAAGAGGTCAGCAACGTCGAGAGGGAAAGCCAAGGAGGAGGTCGGCGTCAAGAGAGAGAGGCCACTGGTGATGGGGAGAGGCCACTGCGAGCGTATCTAGGAGGAAGAGAGCGATCGGGAGAGGGAGGGAGCTTCTAGAGAGCGAGTGATGGGGAGAGGGTGCGAGCACGCTTGAGCAAGTGGTGGAGGGAAGTTTGGGGAAGTGAGAAAATTTGTAACAAGAGGAAAATTACACTAAGAAAGCTTAAGTGACCTAAATTTCGGAACGGAGGGAGTACTTGATAGTAAGTTGATGATACTCCCCGACAACGGCGCTAGAAATCCTTCCTGATACTTGTGATCTCCGTTGGGATTTTTTGTGAAGAGGAGTGGACGATGCAACATAGTATAGATAAGTATTTCCCTTAGTGAGAACCAAGGTTATCAAACCAGCAGGAGTATCACACAACCCCCGTCATCAACACCTACACACATAAGAGCAAACACTTGCACCCAACGCGGGCAAGAGGGTTGCCAATCCTGTTGGACTTGTTACTTGCAAGCAAATGCGTAGTGTATATGATAGTTAGATAAATATAAAGTGGAAAATAAATTAAATGTAAATAAGAAAAGCAAGGAAATAATAGCGTTTGTAGATATATAAATGAATAGACCCACGGGCCATAGTGTTCTATAGGGGTATCTCTCTCGAAGAAGGCATACGGTGGGTAAAATAATTATTGTTGGGCAATTCATGGAAAAGAGCATAGTTATGCAATATTTATTCACATCAATAATTATGTGGATATAGTCATCACATCCATAATTAAATAGACCGACTCCTATCTGCATCTACTACTATAACTCCACCCATCTACCGCTATCCAGCATGCATCTAGAGTATTAAGTAAAGTAAAGTAATGCTTGGAGAATAGTGACATGATGTAGACAAAGAGAACTCATTTAACATGAATTAACCCCATCATTTAATCCTTAGTTGCAACAATAAAATTATGTTTCATGTCCCTTTCTGTCATTGGCATTGAGCACCGCAAGATTGAACCAATTAAATTGCACCCCTCTCACTGAAGATAGATCAATTTAGTTGGTCAAACCAAATCAATAGGTAGGAGAGATTTATGAAGCTATAATAATCATGCAAATAATAATGACAAATAACTTCGAAGAAGACTCAAATATTTATCATGAATAATATGAACATAAACCCACAATTCATCGGATCCCAACAAACACACCGCACAAATTGATTACATCGAATAGATCAAAGTGAATACGCGATGAACTTTGTATTGAAGAACGTAGAGTGAGAGAAATCCATCTAGATATTAGCTATGGACCTGTAGGTCTATGGTTGACTACTCACACATCACCATGGGAGCATCAAGGATGACGTAGATGCCCTCCATGATTGCCCCGCCCTCTTGCAGGCCACCATAACAGGCCTCCAGATGGGCACATGGCAGAACGGAAGCTTACGGCAGCGGAAAAAAGTGTTTCAGAAGCTCCCGTAGGGCTTTTAGAATATATGAGGATTTATAGGCCAGATAACGAGGTCGGGAGACGAGGGGTGGCCCACAAGCTAATAGGGCACGACCACCCCCCTAGGCATGCCCTGTTGGCTTGTGGAGCCCTAGTGTGGCCCTCGTCCTTCTCCTGGAGCTTCCACGTCTTCTTTTGGTCCAGAAAAAATCATCAAAAAGTTTTGTCGTATTTGGACTCCGTTTGGTACTGTAAACCTGAAAAGCCAAAAAGATGCAAAAAACAACAACTCGCACTTGGCACTGGGTTGATAGGTTCATGCTCAAAAATAATATGAATCAGCAAATAAATGCCCAAAAAGTATCTAAGAATGGTAATATTATAGCATTGAGCAATCAAAAATTATAAATACGTTGGAGACGTATCAATCAACATTATAGACAATTGTTTCTTATTTAGCTATAATAGGTTTCTCACAAGTTTCTTCAACAGGTGGATGAAATTTAAACCACTTCTCCTTAGGGATATAACAATGAGTAGCAAAGGATTCCCAGAAAGTAGCTACTATCTCCGAGTCAAGTCCATATTTTGCACTAAACTTATGAAAATCCTCATTTTCCATAAAAGATTTACCACAATCAAATTCAAGATTTATACCTTACTACTTACCTTTGTTGATTGCCCAATCTTCAGAGTTGTGTTTAATTCCTTCCAGAAGATCCCAATTGAATTCAATAGTTCTCTTTATAAAGGAACCAGTTGAATAAGTATCGATCTTGATTGATCCTCATGAGAAAGTCGAGCATACTTTTTTTATAATTATTTCTATCGAGAGATCATGATTGGGGCATGTGTGCATCATAGAATTAAGTCTCCCCCAATATTGAGCAATAGTTTATCTTTCTCGAGGCCAAAAATTATATTTATAATTATGATCATGGTGAACTCGTGGAATTCCAGCTTCAATCGATTACAATCCCATGTTCTAGCATCATCCAATAGCATATACCATATTAATGCATTTCCCTCCAAAGATAAAGGGAATAACTTCTTCTTAACTCCATCTTCAAATAAACCTGCAAGCTTGAATAATTCATGAATTTCATCTATGTATATCTAGTGCAAATCATGATGTATTGTTCTGTCTCCTACATAAGGATTAGCTAGTAGATTTCCTAACATAACCAAAGGAATTTCTTAGTAAATATTTTCAGTAGTTTATGTAGGTTGAGGAGTGGGTTTTGTCACTTCTGGTCGAGGTGAAGATACCCCGAACAAACACTTCAAAGGATTATCCTCCATGGTAACAAGAACCAATGAATCCAACACGTAGTAAAGAATGTTCCCTTACCGAAGGCACTTCACCTCCCCGGCAACGACGCCAGAAAAGAGTCTTGATGACCCAAAAGAATAGGGGGGTCAATCATAATACTTTCAAAAAGTAATAGTGTCCAACCCAACGAAGAGAAGAAGGAAATGACTAGTGGTTTTCGGCAAGGTAATTCCTACAAGAACTCAGAGTAGCGGTAATAGACAGTTTTATAGTAGTGTAGTTCGTAACACGTAACAAGTAACAATTGTAACTAAGGTGAAGCAATGTGGCCCAATACTTTTTGTAGCAAAGGACAAGTCTGAAAGTTCTCTTAAACGATGTAAAGCACTCCCGAGGACACATGATGTTGTGGTTTTGTCATGACACATGTTCTCATTGGAGAACTTAGGTGTCAGGCCATCACCGCTATGTGGCGACTCAAAGGGGTTGATCGGGAATGGGAGACGGATTTACCCAGGTTCGGCCCCTCCAACGGAGGTAAAAGCCTATGTACTGCTTTGGTGTCTATATTGATGGGGATCTCGATTACGAGGGTGCGAAATAGCTAACCTAGCTTTAGAGAGTTTCTTATATTTATCTCTTCGGCTCGAGGGCTCCCACTTATATATAGGTGGAGCTCTCCAGCTTACAATAGAGTCTGGGTCAAAAAATGCTTGTGATCTAATCTAACTACTACTTCCCTTGCTCCTCAAGGAAACGAGAGGGTCCCTTGTATCTCCCTCCTTGAGCCAGCCATCGAGCCGACGTCTTTAAACTGGCCCGCACAACAAGCCAACCTTCTAGGCATTGCTCTTCTCATAATCATGTCCCGTCTAGACCGTCTTCATGGAGCCCGAGTTAAAACTTGGGCGGGTTATACGTGTAGGGTATATCCCTGACATTAGACCCCTGTTTAGTTTGGATTCATCCATGCTAAACTCCATCTTGAACATGTTGGAAATCATGAAGTTTAAGGCCAAACTATGAGCCGGTAATTCTCCGGCCTTGATGTGTGAAGTAAAAACTCAAATCCGGGTCAAGACTATGTCGGGTCATTTCTCCTTATTTGAGACTTAGCATACTTTCAGTCAATATGCTTGTGATGTCATCGGGCTGACCGTTGTTGTACGGAGCCACCATAGAAAATCTTTTCAAAAAATAGTACTAAATCCGGAGTAGCGCGAAAATCAAGGTGTGATCTTAGCCACTAATTTCCCATGACCTTTCCATTTCATACTGTGTCATTTCAATTCCCCCTTCCTTATAGATAGGCGGGGAAAACCTCTGTATTATATTTTCCTTTCTTATTCTTCTTCACGCTCTTCCCCCTCACTACGTACGCCAGAGCTCCGAGGACGCTGACCAGACCTTCTCGACCGCGCAGCTTGTGTTACTGGTTCTCCCTCGCATTCGTTGAGGTGCACGCAACCATCACCTTCCACCTCCAACGAATCATTTACGCATTCCTCCTTACTAGGGTTTGTTGATTCATCGATAGGTTTTGTCGGTGTTCATACCATGTTCATTGATTTCTCTGAAGAACCGCTTTGTAGATCCATAAGTTTTTTAGTCCTTGTGCATCCATAGGTTTGTTGTGGTCTCCGCTTTGTCTTTTTTGCACATAGATCTTAAATAAGACACTTTTTAGGAGAACTTGTGCAAATTCCTTGATCTTCGGTTACTCCGATGGTGTAGAACACATATTCCTTTACTTTTCACGTTTTATTTAGATTCTACAAAAGATATGTTGCTTGTATCAACCTGTTTGTGGAGAGTTTCCGCTAAATCTTCCACGGAGGTGTAGTTTGTCTTCAAAATCCCTTACTTGTTGTTTCCAGCTTAAAACACCTTGTTGTAGTATTGGCCAGCTTAGAACACCATTCTGTAATAGTTTGTCGTCTTAAACACCTATTGAATAACGATTGTAGTCAGCTGCTGGTATTATGCATCATCTTATTTTCTTTATTGGTTTCTCATGGCCTAACCGGGATCGACTTGATTCGTTGCTCGCTAAAGTGGTGCATCCATCATGTCAGTGTGAGGAATGGTTTAATGTGCGACTACTCGGGCGACTCATCCGATGCTCAATGATTCCCCCCCAAGACTTTACCGACGATGCCCTTAATAAAGAGACAAAGCGGTTGTGTAGTTTTACTAGTTTAGGTACATTTTATCTGTTAAGTAATCCTCCATCGGTACTGATCTTTTTCCATCAAGTATACTGTGTTCCTTTGCTGATTTCATTTTGACCCTCCATCCTTATCGTGTGCTTTCATTTGCAGGAGGATTCTAGCTTTTGGAAAGTCACACCTCAGATCCTTTTTTCTTCCTCGGGCTAAGGGAATGATCCGGCTTGTGATGACCCGACTCTTGGCTCATCTTCAGAAGAACTTGACTCACTTGGTCATTTATTTACTGAACTTGCTGACACGCCTTCCTCTCACGGCGACTATGAATCCATCCAAGTTGGCGATATTGGGGTAACTCCAATCTCTTCCAGTTCCTTAGAAACGTTTGTTGCAAGAAAACAAGGCAAGCCGTATGGAAGGTTGAGATATCAAATCAAGATGCTCATTTAGCTCCCGATTTTCTTTTGAAGAAAACGCAATTCATCGGTCAATCAAAATGCAAGACTCGAAGTGACTCGGGCGAGTTAGACCCTCGCTTGTCTCATGCACCGCCGGCTCGTAAGCCACGTGTTAAGGTGCCACATAGTCCTACTGATTCTTGTCCTAAGGTTGGTTTCTTTGAACAACCTCTTATCCCTTCAAACTCATTTTATCAAGAATCTCCTCCATCTTCGGGTGCCTCATCAGCAACCTCAACTTCCCACCTTTAACATCAACCGCGGGTAGGTTTCTGATCATGACCTGGTTGCATATGTTTACCTTCCTTAGCATAATATTTGATTTCTGATCTTTGTAGGGCCAAATCTACTTTGTCTAGTCATGCTACCGGGTCATTTTCTTGTGATGAAAGCAAAGACATTTTGAACCCCCAAAATGGAAAAGGAAGCCACCAAAGTTGACCCTTCTAAAGAGAGCATTCCAGATGTTGCAACCGAACCGGCAACTGTTGTTGAGACGCATGTAGAGATTACAAGCACCAACAGAGATTTAATGGACACACCATTAGAGATTACACGCACTTCAATTGATCCTTGTGCTCATCCACCAAGTCCGGCTCATCATTCTAGTCCAGCGATTCATGTGGATGACCCTATTCCATCGGCTGACCAGAGCACTCCGAATGTTGTTATTGCCAAGGAAAGCTTCCAAGCTCCTATTGTTTCCACCTCTCTAGTTAAGATTTTGGCCAAGGAAGAACCGGTTAACTTGGATAAAGGGAAAACCCAATTAGAGCTCCAAAATATGTCAGTGTTTAGTGTTGAAGAAATCCACCAGCAATACTTGACACGACTGTCTGAGATCCGGGAAATTGAAACCAGTAGTATCAACGTCCTCAAGGAAAAATATGAAGTAAGATTTCCTGCTTTAACCTTTCTGTCCTTGTATACTACCTATAGCCCCAAGGACCAGTTTATTATTTAAATTGTAAGCCGGTTCTTCAAAATAAGCATGCAGAACTATAGCTCTAGCCCCCAAGGATTGGCTTATCATGATAATGATAAGGTGTTTCTTCACAAGTAGATATGTAGAACTATGGCTATAGCCCCCAAGTGCCGGCTTATCTCGTAGAGTGAGCCGGATCTTCTTTGAAGAAGTCACCATCAATTTAGATGAACTTGAAGTCATGTAGCCCCCAAGGGCTAGCTTATTTATTTGAAGTAGTCGGGTCTTTATTGAATTTTGAAAATTGGACTCATAGGCCCCAAGTGCCGTACGGAATGTTTACAATTCGTACGGGAAATTTTGATAAGAAAAAAGCTGAATTTGGCACCGTATCCCCCATGAGTCAAGTCGTCTCTTTGTATGGCGGCTTGTAATCTTTTTCATAGACAGCTATTCATAACATTTGTACATCTATCAGGAATATGTAATAGTTGCTGACTCTTTGGATGTAAAACTACACATGTGTCTGAAAGAAGAGATGAAGGTGAAGGCTCAAACGGAGCTCATGGCCGATCATTATGAAGAATCTGCATGCCAGGTGTAGGATTGTCTTGGACAAGCCGTGAATACCTTTGAAAAAGAAAAAGGCGCCCTTCTGAAACGTGCTGAAAAAGCCGAGGGTAAACTTGGAACTCTGAAGGAGACTCATTCTGCTCTTCTGAAAAATATAAATGAGATGATGGCAGCTATCTTTGGTATGTACTTATAGCTATTATTTTAAAAGGACGGGTTATGACGACATAGTTGCTCGTTGCCAAGTTGTTGTGTGTGTGCATGAAGAAAAGACCACACTCTTGCGGAGTTGCCAATTGTGAAGCTTAAAGAAATTTTCACATATATAGAGTAGTTGTTCACAGGGTCTGTTTTCTCTATAATGGTGATGAAGAATTTGAAATACCCTCCCCGAACCATCAAGGATATGTTGAAGCAACTATCAACTGTACCATAATGGTTGACGGATATCCGTAAATTGGCGGCTCGTGGAGGGGAAAATATGGCACTTTCCAGGGCGAAGGAGTATCTTTTTAAACTGGATGTTGAATCTATGAAGGGTGGCTTTCCTGAATTCAACCTGGACGTCTCATCATTTACTCAAGATGATTATGATAAGTGCTTCAAAGAGACACGCCCGTTGGCAACGCTGATAGCTGAAGAAATTTATTTGTCCAAGTTCTATCATGCCTACTCCAAGCCTAATGAACGTATCAACCCACCAAAAGATGAGCCGTCTGTATTGGTACCGCCTCGCTGTAAAGGACCCGTCACATCTAATATTGACACATCGACCCATGCTGAGGAGACTTCACACTTTGAAAATTTGCTTTCAATTCGATGGCAACAAAAAGACCAAGAGTTCAATGATGAAGATGAGCTGACAACATCAGATATAAAGGCAGCTGATGTAGAATAGGCTTGAATTTTCACCTTTCAAGTCGAATAAGTCGTTGGGTGGCCGTAGCCCCCGATTATTGGGCAAAACACATGATTATTCTGCAGCTCCTGGCGTGAGCTTGTAATAGTAGTTCTTTAAACTTTTGAAATTCTGTCATGCCATCCTGTGTTTTATTTTGCCGACTCGAAATATTTTGGGCTTGCGTGCTTCAGGTCGAATATTGCTTGTGATAAGTCCAATCACAAAAGTTTGATCTTCTTTGATCTTGTTTGCGTGAATATGATTGTACCGTTTTCTTGTCTTTAAGGATCACTGTGTACTTTGAGCTCAATGGCTACCTTGATAAGACAAAGAAAAGGAGTAGGAGTTAAGCCAGAAAATAAACTTGATTTGCGAGGCCTGCCTTTTGAGTTAAATATCCTGCAACACTGTTGTAGGAGATGTGTAATTGAACTGGTCATAATATGACTACAACTTTCATAACCTGGTCATTCATGATGAGCAAGTAAAAATAGTACTTGTTCCTAAAAAGTTACGACGTAATATCATGCAGAAAATAATAACAAATCATAACTAATAGGTCAGCTAAGTGAGAAATGGTAAAAAGAGTCTGGCTTTCGAGGCTCAAGTCTTGCTTCAATGAAGCGGGTATGCTAACCCTTTATCCTAGCTTTCTATATGTCGGCTCTCACCTGACCTAAACCAATGTTTTAGCCTTGCCAAGTTTAGGGTCCAAAATGGATTGACTAGCAAGAGTACCTGGGGTCACCTGATCGGAGTCGCATCAAGCATACAGGCAGGTTTAACCATTTTGTGGCTTCTTTGCCACATCAAGCGGGTGAGAAAGCTAAATTCGACGAGTTGGAAGCCCCCAAGTGACCTATGATCATGGAAAAGATTGGCATAGGATATACAGGAGACAATGCTACTACTGCAAAACAATCTGGGGTCCAGATAAGCCGGCTTGATTCCATTGATCATAATTTGATAATCTGATGTTTTGTTTGAGTTAGAAACCCCCAAGTAATGAGTTTTCAAATAATAAAGGCTCATGCTCAATTTATAGGCTAAAACGAGCTTTATTATATTCGAAATTTAATATAAGTATGTATAGATATTTGGGGGTCGATACAAACATAAGAGTCGGTGGCTCTAGTATGATAAGGCCAAAGGTTGGTCGGGTTAACTTACTCAGTTAGCTGCTTTCTTGAAGGGACCCCTATCATCCGGGTCAACATTGACCGTGAGGAACTTTAGTTTTTCAGCAGCGCTGGCCGACTCAACATAGGCTGCATATCCTTCCTCACACTCATGGGATATCTTCCTCCTGCCTCCCACCATTATGGTGCCTTTGGGATCCGGCATCTTGAGTTTGAGGTAGATGTAGCAAGGGAGAGCCATGAAATAATCGTAAGTCTTCACCATCTCAAACATTAAGGGTTCGCATCTATAGTTACCCTCTTCCCCAAAAGCAACATTGAGCTTAATCTGCCCTACAGGGTATGCTTATTTTCCAGGAATAATGCCATGAAAAACCATGGCAGAAGTTTGCAAATTGTTATCGTGAAGGTTCATCCGCCGAAAAGTGTCGTAATATATGATGTTGATGCTGCTTCCTCCATCCATGAGGACTTTCGTGAGGGTATAACCGCCAACCTAAGATGCCACCACTAAGGCTAAATCTCCTAGATTATCAACCCGGGGATGGTGATCCTCTCTACTCCAAATGATTGTTTGCTCACACGAGTTGAGATATCTAGGGATTGTTAGCTCGACCATATTGATAGCTCTCCGCTTGCACTTCTTGTCTTGACCATTTTTCAGCTGCTTAGGTTTGCACTAAAACCCAGATTGATTGTTATGCTATTGATTGCCCTGAGCTGAATGTTGCCCATTTCCAGTGTTTCCTTGGTGCTGAAAACCTAATCGTGAACTGCCTAGTTCATTGAAGCCTGATCCTGAGAACCCGCCAGGCCGGCCACCCTAAAAGTAGTTTTGACCAAACCGACCTAGATGTTCACCACCATTATCCCACTGGTGATTCTGGAAGGATTGATTACGGAACTCCTGCATAATATAAAAATTCTCCCATGAGTGAGTAGATGGCTTGTCCAGGGTACTATGCTTTGGGAAAGGCGCCTTGAGTGCTTCGTCATAATTGCGCAACTTATTCCCATTGTAAGCTCCTCAAGAACAATTATTTTGGCCCTAGATCTTGAACCCAGTATTCGTATTAGCCGCAAATTCTGAACCACCCTCACGCTGCTTTTGTTTGTTATTTTCACCTCCAGAGTTTGCACCTTGCCACCTTCGCCTTTCTTGTTCTTTCCAGCTTTCTCCTCGTCCGATCCGGGATCCTTCGCGTAATCTGGCTCAGCATACCTCATCATAACATCCATTAAATCGCCCATATCTTGAGTCTTCCATTTTAGGCGAGCAAACTTCAGGACTAGCGTCTAGAAGTGGCAATTTTTCTCCAAAATCAGGATGGCTTGGGAGGTCGTAATGATGTCCGATGAGTAGATGATTTATGTAACCCGGTGAGTCCAATGATGAGACGAGTCGCCCCGCGCTGGACACAGTGTTGGAGATCCACAATTGTCATCGGTCGTTTGCATGTTCCTTGAAAATTCTTGATGAACCATTCATTCAGCTTCGCCCAAGAGTTAATGGAATTGGGTGGAAGGTTTCTTAGCCAGGTTAGTCCCCGCCCTTCCAACATCATCGTCAAGTACTTTGCGGGCACCACATCGCCAACATCGAGGATATCCACGGTAGCTCATAAATTTCAATCCATGCTACCGGCTCGAGATGTGTTGTATTCTTTGGTACCTTGCGAGACCCTTTGAAGTCCCTCGGCATAGGATCACTGTGAAGAGTCGGAGATAAACAAGGGATGCCAATCGTTCTGGTGCTTATTCTAGCCCCCTGTGTTGCTCACTGGGGTTCCACTCCATGTGGTTTAGTCGCCCGCCTTGCCGCTGCTTTCGCCTCTGCCCTCCGGGCGGCTCTCGCCGCATCAACAAGGTATTGAGCGTTTGGTAATTTCGGTCGGGCTGGGGAAACCCGGGGTTGCTGTCAACACCCTCTACTGGAAACAGCCAGAGACTCCTCATGATGTCCCCTAGTGTGACTGAAATACGGTGTTGAGTGCATTCGATCTCAACTGTACGAGTACTGCGCCTGTTGGACCACTTCTGTCTTCAACATCTCAATTCCGTTCCTAGCCTTGATCTCCAGTGAGGAGTTTCTGTGAATAGCGAGCGACTCAAAATTTCGTGTCGCCATGAGCATGTTGTCAACAGGGTTGGAGAAGTGACCCTGCAGTGTACGAAAACATTGTGGTGGCGGCTGAACCGGCGGAGGCTGAGCCGGATCTTCCTGCCCACGTGGTGGATTTTGCTCAACGCTTGTTGTGTGTGGACCAGTAAACAATCGAGTCGTCATAATGTTTGGTGGAAGCTGGGACTGGTGCCTCCTATGGTGGACCACCTCAGAAGCGTCTTTCCGAAGTCTGAACCGCCAAGCATCAGCCTTCAATCGCTTGGACTCATCGCGGATACGAGCCTGCAATTCCACCATGTGGGTGTTCTCGGCGTCAATCTCTTGTGGTACCTTGGTCATCCCCGCACGGAGCTTTACTAGTTCCATGTTGCACTACTCCTGGTTCTCCATAGTGATAGGACCCTCCAAAAGCTTGGTCATCTCAGCCATTAAATCATTCATGGCCTGAGTCGGCATTTTGCCTAACACACAAGCACCGTCAGCGGCTACCGCCGTCGACGGACCCGGAGCTGATGCGGTTCCTACCATGTAGACAGTGACCTGTTGGGGTGGCTCACCGGATTCCTTGGTGGCTTGTGTCTTCGGAAAACCCCCAAGTCTCCCATCATAGAGGGGACAGATTGTTCTGGTGTCTCCCATCGATGAGTCACCATCAGAGTTGATGAGGGTGTCCTCGCCACCTGCCGACTCATCCGAGAGGCCGATTACTTGAGTGAAACCGACGAAGTCGTAACGTTGGTCAGCTGGACGCCAGCCGGGTTGGGAGTACCGAGTCGGCTCGACGATGTCGGTGCAGATGTCCGGCTCGGGTACTAGCGCGTCGATTTCGTCCACGAAGACGTGGATCTTGCCTAATGGGACCCGATACCCAGACTCGATCGATCCGGTTTCGCGGCCCCATCCTAATTTGTCGATGTAGAGCTTGCCTCGACGACTCCTAATAAGGTGACCAACCACGTAGCTCCCAAACCCTGGAAGATCTCCCTCCGAGAACTCAACTCCACCTTGCGATAGCCTCACGTTGGCTCCAACTGACGTAGTTTTGTCATAGCAAATGTTCTCATTGGAGAACTTAGGTGTGAGGCCATCGCCGCTCTATGGTGACTTGAAGGGGTTGATTGGGAACGAGATACGGATTTACCCAGGTTAGGCCCCTCCAATGGAGGTAAAAGCATGTGTCCTGCTTTGGTGTCTATATTGATGGGATCTCGATTACAAGCGTGTGGAATAGCTAACCTAGCTTTCAAGAGTTTCTTATCTTTATCTCTTCGTCTCGAGGGCTTCCCTTTATATATCGGTGGAGGCCTCGAGCTTACAACAGAGTCCAGGTCAATAAATGCACGTGATCTAATCTAACTACTACTTCCCTTGCTTCTCAAGGAAAATAGAGAGTCCCTTGTATCTTCCTCCTTGAGCCGGTCATCCAGACGGCATCTTTAAACTGGACCACACAACAAGCGGTCCTTCTCGGCCTTGTTCTTCTCATGATCATCTTTCGTCTAGACCATGTTCATGGAGCCCAGGTTAAAACTTGGAAGGGTTATACCTACAGGGTATATCCCCGACACATGGGAATTGTCGTTTAGTCACATTCATCATGTTTAGTTGATTCGCGTTCGGTACTTTGATAATTTGATATGCGGGTGGATGTTGCTAGGGTGTTGTTCTTATTTGAACAAACAACCCTCTTATGATTACCACCTCGCACAAGTATCCAGAACTATGAAATAATAATTAAGATAAATCTAACCATAACATGAAACATATAGATCAAAATCAGCCCCTTACGGAATAACGCATAAACTAGGGTTTAAGCTTGTGTCACTCTCGTTACCTATTATCTACTTATTACCCTCCAATGCTTTCCCATAGGCCCAAATATGGTGAAGTGTGATGTAGTCAAGGTTGACATGACACCACTAAAGGGAGATTGCTACTACAACAAAAGACCTTCCAACGGCGCCAGAAACACGTGCTGACGGGAGACTATTCTTGTCTTGATACTCCTCAGCAACAGCACCAGGAATCCTTCTGCTACGGCTACGCCTTTAGGGACTTCCTAGGAAAATATGCAAAGGATTTCCCCCGTGGCCTTGGAGCCTTGCCTTGGTGTTCCCTCAAAGCGGAAAGGGTGATCTAGCACAGCGGTGGTAAGTATTTCCCTCAGTTTTGAGAACCAAGGTATCGATCCAGTGAAGGAATATCACAAGTACCTGCACAAACACAAAGAGCTTTCTCCCAACACTATCAAGGGGTTATCAATCCCTTATAGATTGTTTGCCAAGTGAGAACTGAAAGCAACAAAGTAACAAAGCAAAGTAAAAGCGAAAGTGGAAACGATAGGTGTGAATAGACCCGGGGGCCGTAGTGTTCACTAGTGGCTTCTCTCATGAAAGCAAGTAGACGGTGGGTAAACAAATTACTGTCGAGCAATTGATAGAACCGCGCAAAGTCGTGACGTCATCTATGGCAATGATTATATCTATAGGCATCACGTCCAAAACAAGTAGACCGATACTTTCTGCATCTACTACTATTACTCCACACGTCGACCGCTATCCAGCATGCATCTAGTGTATTAAGTTCATGAGAACGGAGTAACGCCTTAAGCAAGATGACATGATGTAGATGGACAATCTCATATCTATGATAAAAGCCCATCTTGTTACCCTTGATGGCAACAACACAATGCGTGCCTTGCTGCCCCTTCTGTCACTGGGAAAGGTCACCACACGGTATGAACCCAAAACCAAGCACTTCTCCCATTGCAAGAATCATAGATCTAGTTGGCCAAACAAAACCCAAGACTCGGAGAGACTTACAAGGATATCAAATCATGCATAAAAGAAATCAACAAAGACTCAAATATATATCATAGATAATCTGATCACAAATCCACAATTCATCGGATCTCGACAAACACACCGCCAAAGAAGATTACATCGGATAGATCTCCATGAAGATCATGGAGAACTTTGTATTGAAGATCCAAGAGAGAGAAGAAGCCATCTAGCTACTAACTACGGACCCGTAGTTCTGAAGTGAACTACTCATGAGTCATTGGAGGGGTGATGATGTTGATGTAGAAGCCCTCCAACTCCAAAGTCCCCTCCGGCAGGGCACCAGGAAGGGTCTCCAGATGAGATCTTGCGGAAACGGAAGCTTGCGGCGGCGGAAAAGTGTTTTCGTGGATTCCCCTATTTTTTCTGTATTTTAGGGAATATATAGGCGAAGGATCTAGGTCAGGGGGGCGCTAGGGAGGCCACAAGCCTGGTAGCCGCCCCTGGTGGCGGCTATAGGGCTTGTGGGCCCCCTGTAGCTCTCCTGCCTTGGCCCTCAAGCCCCCTGATCTTCTTCCGTTCGGGAAAAATTTATTTCGGGGATTTTATTCCGTTTGGACTCCGTTCCAAAATCAGATCTGAAAAGAGCCAAAAACACAGAAAAACAGGAACTCGCACTTGGCACTAAATTAATAAGTTAGTCCCAAAAAAGATATAAAAGGTACATAAAACATCCAAAGATGACAAGATAACAGCATGAAACCATCAAAAATTATAGATACGTTTGAGATGCATGAAAGATCAACATACAAATCATCAAAATATCAAACGAATATCAACATCACATGATTACTTATAACAAGACTTATCCCATGTCCTCAAGAACAAAAGTAAATACCCACGAATCATCACTATGTTAAAGATCAAAGGTGTAATTAATATGATTAAGGATCTAAACATATAATCTTTCACCCGGTAAACTAACTAGCATCAACTACAAGGTATAATCATAACTACTAACACCCCTAGGTACCAATGTGAGGTTTTGAGACAAAGATTCAAAAACAAGAGATGAACTAGGTTTGAGATGAATGGTGATGGTGAAGATGCCGATGAAGATTGGTCCTCCCACGATGGATTAAGTGATACGTCCATTTTTTCATGTTTTCCTATTGTTATTTATATTTTTTTCTTGTTCATTATTCTACTTTACAATACAATTCTAATGTATTTTCTCTCTTAATTTGCAAGATCTACACAAAGAGGGAAATTGCCCGAAACTAGAATTCTCGATCTGAAAGCCATGGAAAAGGGTGGAAATTTTCTAGACTCCAAATGACCTAAAACTTCATGAGGATTTTTTATGGAATATATAACAATTGTTGGAGCAAATAAATACCACAGGGGGCTACCTATTGGTGCCAAGCCAACAAGGTGCGCCCACCCCCTAGGCGTGCCCTAATGGTTTGGCAGGCCCACAAGCGGCCTGTGGTGGCCATCTTCTTCTATATGGAGGCTTTTGACCTAGAAAAATAAGATGGATATTTTGGGGACGAAGCACCACTGTCTCGAGGCGGAAACCTGGCAGGAGAACTTTTGCTCTCGGTAGAGCGATTCTGTTGGGGAAACTTCCCTCTAGAAGTGGGAAATTGAAGCCATCCTCATCACCAACGCTTCCTCCTTAATGGGGGGTGGGGGGCAATCTTCCTCAAAATATTCTCCAATGCCATCTCATCTCAAACCCTATTTCATCTCTTGTATGTAATCTTTGTCTCAGAACCTCAGATTGGTACATGTGAGTTGCTAGTAGTATTGATTACATCTTGTACTTGATGCTTGTTCGTTTACTTGGTGGAAGCTAATATGTTCAGATCCTTTATTGTATTTATTGTACCTTTGATCTTGAACAAGGTGATGATTTGTGAGTAGTTTCTTTTTATCTCGAGGACATTGGGGGATGTTTTTTTATAAGAAATCATGTGAAGTTGAGATTCATTCGATATTTTGATGATATGTATGTTGTCGCTTCCTTTAGTGGTGTCATGTGAACATAGACTACATGACACTTAACCATACTTGGGACTAAGGTAAGGCATTGTGGAGTAATAAGTAGATTATAGGTTGCTAGAGTGACACAAGCTTAAACCCTAGTTAATGTGTTATTCCATAACACGATGATTTGGATCCATATGTTTCATGCTATTGTTAGATTTATCTTAGTTATTCTTTCATAGTTGCGGATTCTTGCTAGAGGCGATAATCATAAATGAGTTGATTGTTCAAGTAAGAACAACATCCAAGCACGGGTCCACCCACATATCAAATTATTAAAGTAACAAAAGCAAAACAACTAAACATCATGAATATGACTAGACGACTATTCCCATGTGTCCTCGGGGGCGCTTTATTTTATATAAGAGAACTTTCAGGATTGTCCTTTTCTACAAAAAGGATTAGTCCACCTTGTTGCACACTTCACTATTATGACTTGTTACTTGTTACGAATTATCTTGCTATAAAACTATCTATCACTCTTACTCACATCACTTGCACATAATGCCTTGCTGAAAGCCGCTTATCATTTCCTTATGCTCCGCGTTGGGTTCGACACTGTTACTTATTGGAAGGACTACAATCGATCCCCATACTTGTAGGTCATCAGTAGGCTTTGGCAATTACCGTTGCTTTGATTTCCCCCTCCCGGAGGGAAGTTTCCCCGGCGGAATCGCTCCGCCATGGAGAAAATGTGTTCCTACCTAGGTTTCACCTCAAGACAACGACACTTAATCCCGAAAGTAGTCTTATGATTTTTCTAGGGTAAATGACACCATATACAACAAGAGGGGCACCAGAGGCCTGGCGGGGGGGCCACATGCTCAATGGGTTGTCCTTGGGGGGAAGGGCGCGCCCACCAATACCTGTAGGGTTTGGAAAAATGTTCAAGGATGGATGGATATGACCCTTGCTGGTAGAGGAAAATAAGTATTGATCAAGTATGTAGAGCAAGCTATTCAAACATACTCAATGGCGGTGTTTAAGATTCTGAGAGGACTGTGCGAGCAAATAGCATCACTTATACAAAGTTTTTGTGGGGCAGCAAGGCCGGCGAGAGGAAACGACATTGGTGTCGTGGGAGACCATGTGTATGTGAAAGTATAAAGTAGGCCTTGGGTTCAGAGACGATGAATTATTCAACTTGTCACTTCTCGCACAACAAGTTTGGCGTATGTTACAAGAGCCAACATCGTTGTGTTCTTGAGTTCCGAAGGCAACATATCACCCGACTACTAACGTGCTTTCAACCGAGCCGGGACCTAATCCGTCAAAAGTTAGTTGTCTTTTGTGTGAAGGTAGGGACACTCTGAAAGTTCGCTATATTAAACGCATTGGAGGTGGTAAGGGGACGAACGCATGGGAGGATAACTAGCTTTCCAGAAGATTTTGGTTGCACTCCACATAAGCTATCAAAAGTGATCCCTTGCACGTGGTTTTTGATTTCATTCAGGCTGAAACTAGGACTTCGAATGTTGAGCAGCTAGAGGAGTACATGTTGTCAATGGATACTGAAATCATCACGCATATTCCGCTAAGCTTCAACTCCGAGGAGGATTTTTTACGTGTTGCAATATCAGAAGTATGGATGCTTTTCGGTTAGATCCACTTACAGGATGTTGATGGAAATGAAAATACAACATGAGATGTTGCTAGAAGGGACTACAGGAATGTCAAATACTGAAGAAGGAGAACGCTTGGAGAAGTTTATGGAAGGTTAACATGCCAACATAAATTCATGTGTTTGCATGGCGTTTGGCAAGGGCATCTTTGCCAACAAGATAGGAAAGTAAGTGCTGAAAAATGTTGGACTTTGCAGCATGTACAATATGTACTATCAATTCATGGAGGCGTGCCATGCTCGACTGTGACATGGCGAAGAGTGTTTGGTCACTCCACAAGGATAATTCAGCCCTTCTGCTATTTGATAATGAAACGTCGGACGCAAAGGTATGGTTGCTTGTCCTAAGTGAAACACCAAGGAATGGAATGTTTGTGGAGGTTTTAGTCACCTTTGCTCAAGTGTTCTCACTTGGCTCCTAAGTCAATATACTCTAACATAGGTGACCTAGTCGACGGTCGTCATCTAGATGAAGTCTCGTGGTCGACTTAAAGTTTTCTTCCTAAACAATCAATCCTCATCTAGTTGAATTCGATCATTACAAATTCCTTTAAAATATTGTGCAAATTTATTGCAAATATTTTTGAAATTTCATTGACTAGTGAGTTGACTTTGTCTAAAGTCTAAAATTCGGGTTCTGCATCGGAGGCTCCGGATGAAATAAATCGAAGTCACCAAGATGGCAAAATATTGCAAATATTATCTTCGGTCCAACCGAGATGAATCCTCTCGGTGCCATCGATATACCTTAAAGATTGAACATCTTTTTGGTCTCGCCGATTCTTTCTCTCTCAGATTCATTGACTTGCTTCTTTCAAAAAAACTTTGTAAAATAGTCTCTTTATCACTTGTTTCCAGCTCCATTCAATGACTCCCTGCTTGCTGAGATGCTCAAGGATCCCTCACTCTAGGATCCTTCTTGCAACTTTATGCCAAAGGGGGAGACAGTAATCAAAGCTTAAATCTGCTTGAATCATATATAAAGGGGGGAGAGCGGTCAAATCTTAAGAATATACCTAAGGGGAGAAGGAAGATGATCAATCATCATGCACAAAAGGATGGAGTTATATATGTTTATAAGAGGGGAGAAACAGATGATAATTTGTTAAATTGTTTCTAAATGATCTCACACAACCCACTCCAAACATCTACTTGCTAAGATTTAGGGGGATAGGAAGTTCCACATTTAGGGGAGAAAATTCTATTGATATTTCATTGAAAATCCTTTTAAAATTTATATCTTTTGGGGACATGTTAATATAAATTCTTCTACATGTCACCCAAATCTTGGTATCCTTGAAAATTTTGCATATATGTTGAAGAAATGTTCTTGTTTTATCTAACCTTTGTTTTCTCAAGTATGATTCTTGAGGTAAATCCGCAAGTACCTCAAGGTAAGTATATGCATCTCACTCACACTCATGATGATCTCTTGCTTTCGGCACATATTGTTTGCAAGAGAAACTAATGAATATGAACACACATCACTCAGCCCGTTTTGCTTTCATGCATATGGCGAAGATACATATGACATGTCTTGTTCCCCATATTCCTCTTCTCCTACATTCTAAAAGCAACTATATTTTAAAGAGGATTGCACACGTGTAGGGGGGCTTGCTCTAGTCACATGTCTCTCTAAGATATCATGCATTATGTTGCCTATTTCAAATTTAATATTTGAGGTATGTTGTCATAATTAGAAAAAGGGGAGATTGAAAGCACAACTTCTCCTTTGGTGGTTTTGATGATTAATGACAACATACATTTATCTTGGACTAATAGTTTTATCAAGGATATTTCTAGAAATGTTCAAAGGATTGGCATGGATATGTGATGAGGAACCCCTATGATGCAAAGGAAACATATTGGCAAAAGCTTCAGGACTCTAAATTTTGCTTTAAGTGATCTTGATCATATTGTGTCCTAGGGAAAGCGAATACTATTAAAAGGGGATTAGGTATTGATGATCATCTAGTTTCTCAAGTGCTTAGAGATTTTCCACCAAAACCCTCAAACATTTTCTCATATCCAAATATGTCCAAAACCCTAAGAGCCAAATCGGTCCCACTGAAGTGTTTTGTTTCGATGCAATCAAGTCACCTGTGATAGAGCCAAAGACAAAACCCTAACATCTCGGTGCAACCAAGATTCGGTTCGGTACAATTAAAAAGCTATGACCAACCTCGTGGTACCAAAGTATTTCGTTTTGGAACCTCCGAGATGAAATACTTGAAACCACCAATGCATTGGATCTTCCTAGGTAAGCCAAATCAGTCTCGCCTGGTTATTTTTGTTACTCACACCGAAAAGCCAAAAGTTGGAAGCTTTTGTACTAGTTGGTACCATCGAGATTTATCTTTGGTGTCACTGAGTTGGCCAATAATGTTGTAATGGTTGGATTTTTGGTGAAGGCTATATATAACCCTCCACCACCTCTTTCTCAAAGAGAGAGCCCTCGAAATGAAACTATACATCCACCATTCATTTTTTGAGGGAGAACCACCTACTCATTTGTTGATATCAAGGGATCCCAATCCAACGAGTAGATCCTTGATTTCTAGCATCCTCAAGTTTCTTTACACCCAATCATCCTCTTCTACCAAGCCAAATTTCTTTGAGATGGTGATTGAGTGTTGTGGAGACTATCTTTTTAAGCACAAGAGCCATGAGTTCGTCATCAACACAACATATATTATCTTTTGGTGTGTGGTGTCTCTTAGATTGGTTAGGTGTCGCTTTGAAGCCTCCAAATTGTGTGAAGTTGAACCAAGAAGTTTATAAGGGCAGGGAGATCGCATACTTCGTGAGGCTAGTCCTTCGTGGACGTAAGCCATGGTGGCATGTACAAGGTTGCTTATTCGTGGAGCCTTAGTGGGTGAATCCCTCCATGGACTCGCGCAGCCATTACCCTCCGTGGATTGAAGTATCCATTAACGGGGACGTATGATAGCACCACCAATCGGAATAACGCAAAAAATCATCATGTCTTCATTGCGTTTGATCTTCCAACTCTACCATTGATATGTCTCCAACTTATCGATAACTTTTTATTGTTCCATGCCATTATATTACCAATATTAGATACTTTATATGCAATAATATGTTGTTTTATTTAATTTTTGGGAACTAACCTATTAACCTAGTGCCTAGTGCTTGTTCCTGTTTCTTGCATGTTTTTGACTTCTGTAGAAAATCAATATCAAACGGACTCCAAACACGATGAGACTTTTTGGTGATTTTTCTTTATTATTTTGGACCCACAAAGCTTTGAGAGGAGGCCAGCCACCACACGAGGTGGCGACAAGCCTGCAGGGCATGCCCCACATGCTTGTAGGCCCCTCATTGATCCTCCTGACTTAATTCCACTCCTATAAATTCTAAAATATTCTGAAAACATCACGGAGCCACCCGAAACACTGTTTCCACCACCGCAAGTCTCCGTTCCATAATGAACCCATCTAGAGACCTTTTTCAGTGGCCTGTCGGAGGGGGGGGGGTCGATCATGGAGGCCATATACATCAACATTGTTGCCTTCATGATGATGTGTGAGTAGTCCACCATAGTGTCACTCGTACAAGGAAAATTGAGCAATGCCACATAATAGCCGCCGCCACCCCCTCCGTCCATCCTTCCCCTCGCCATCACCTAAGTAGTCCAGCAGATATCTCGCCACACTTTCAAGCATGGTAATGCGTGAGATGTCTTGTTTCCTTTCTAGGCAGGTGAAGTGGGTCGTCAGTGCATGGAGAGCCCTTGGTGTCTTAGAGTGGCATGCGCATGCGAATGTCACTCGTTGTGGCCAGAGATGCAACAGACGAAGGGAAATCTGGCAAGTAGGAGGAGCTCACGATGGTGAGGCAACGACGAAGCGATGTCGTGGTGATGTCTATGGGCAGGCAAAACGACAAGAACTGGGCCTGTCTGGGCCGGAAGCTGAAGCACGGTGTTGTGTCAAGTCGTGGAGGAGGTTGTAGGTGATGTCTACTATGTCCTGGCTCTTGTGGGTATATGACGGTAGTAGCGGATGGATCATCCAGATATGAGCCTGTTCGGGGCTATGTGTGGTGGTGCAAGCCATGATGGCCGATGCTGGGATGGAGGTGCCGCTGCTATGCTCCGGTCTGGATGTGAGGAGTGGAAGCTCTAGATATTATGGTGGGTGCATTCGAGGTGTTGTCCGTTGCGTAGGTATGCAATTTCTCTAGACAAAAGTCCCGCTCTTATCCAGTGATGGCAACATCTGTTGGGGATGTTATTTCCTTGTTGAAGGCGTCACCGACGGGATTTGGCACCTCTCTCGTCCTCAAGTTCGGTCTCCGGGTGAAAGTCAACTGCCTTATTGGATTGTTGATGACGGCATATTTGGCGTTGTTCCTTTGATGGAAGCATGGCTATGGAGACTTTTTCACTTGATGGGAGCACATTGTTTCCGATGTAGAGTCTAGTTTGGAGCTGGCGGTGGTAGGGTGATCATGAGGTATGTGGTATTGTTAGCAGAAACCGGGCTATTGGGCGACAGTGTTTGGGCATTTGGAGCACTCTTGACATGCAAACAATGTCAAACAAGTTATGTTGAACATCCTCTCGAGACCGGCATGACACATGTCCGCTCCTCCATCATATGTGTCTTCTCTATCTGGTGCCGACAAAGTTGTTCAACGTGTTTATGTCCACCATGATCGATGTGATAGTTTAGTGCACTTGCGTGTTGTTGTGGTGAAGCCAAAATCATCGATCCATAAACACGGACGATGATATACGATAGCACATTGCTATTATCGTTGTTGTAGTTTATGTTGTATTGTGTTTTCTCATCCTCTTGATGCTTTTGTACATCTTGTAGTGCTTTACACATAGTATAGCTAGGTCTGGTTAGTGGCAGAGCTCTGTGAGGGCTAACTTGGGCCACCCCCCTTGCCCACAAGATTTTCTTTGAGTATCTCTTAGCATATAGCCCATACAGTCGGTGAAAATTAGCCCAAAACATGTTCTGCCCCACCCCCCATCGCCCCTCTAGGATTTAGGCCAAAGCTCCACCACTGGGTGTGGTGTGTCATTTGTACATGTTTTCGTCCGATTTCTTGCAATAAACAAAGCAATTTTAGCCATTGGCTTCACCTTCTGCAATGAAATTCTACCAACTCTACTCCTAACCTTACAAAAAGATATCCCTTGGTTTATGCTCACTACTAGAGAAAATCCTAGTAGTAGCACGGGAGGCGCGCTACTGCTAGCGCGCTACAGCTAATAGTTAGCAGTAGCGTAGGCCGGCCCATGCTACTGGTATTAAATGTATAAATAGCACAGTTTCGAGCCGGCGCTACTACTAACTATTAGCAGAGAGGTTGTGTTCCCCTCTCTACTACTAATCGCATGTATTTCCTTTTTTATTTATATTGTATTTACACATGGTTATGCATATTAATATACAACATCAATAATAATCATGCAAGAAACAACATTGAAATTAAAGTGGATGGGTGTAAGTGATGAAGTTGAATTAGTAGGAAAATATGATGTTACGATGGCACACAAGTGTCGAATGAAAGGAATCCTTTCACTCGACACTTGTGTGACGTCGTAACATCATATTTTCCTACTAACCCAACTTAATCACTTGCACCCATCTACTTTAATCTAATCTATGTCATCTAACAACTCATCATCCTTAGTCACATAACAACTTATCATCATCTTAATCATCTAACAATTCAGGACAAGTTAACCATTACTACACAATGTCATAAACTAGAAAAGATCCTCTCTCTTAGCTACCACATACCATTCTCTCCTACATAGAACCTACTGCTCTCCCCTAGGTAAAATAGCATAAAACAGGTAAGCTCCTCCCACTCCATTGTGAAGAATAGAGATCCACCTATCTCCGACATGTGGCATGTGTAAATCCTTAGCGTCTCCGCCAAGTGGTTATGTGTGGTATTTCACTATTTTGCTAAATACTTTCATAAATTCTTAGGCTTTCATCCCTTCTAGAAACTGACTATGCGTTGCGGAAACATGTAGGAAACTGTGGCCATAAGCAGATAACATTCAAATGACCTTCTAGAAACATCAATTCATGCACAATCTCTGATAGGAATTTCTATTGAATAACATAGTGAGGAATCTAGTTTTGGTTAAGAAAAAATTATGTATGCAAAATATGGACTAATTGATAACACAATAGTAAAAAATAATCTTACCATGCTATCTACATGGAAGTTACTATGGTTCAACTCGTGCACTAGTGGAACGTATCCAGAATAACTTTCGCCAATATCTTCATAACTCGTCTTAAAATTAACAACATCATAAATAAATAAGAACAAATGATTTTTCTCCAACAAAGTTAGATTAGAACCATGATTGTAGTAGGTCCGGTCTACTATCTTTTGAGTTTTTCTTGAAGAAGATAAATAAGCTAACAATTAATAATAAACAAGTTAAGTAGGGATGGACACCAACTATTTTTAATTAAAAAATAAATTACTTAACAAATATGGTTGACAAACTCACATGGAGGTAAAACAGGAAGCATATCCACATCCACCCAAATGTTGATATTATCTGCAATATTATCTTCAGGACAAATATCAAAGGTTATTTGCATATTCTCCTTAAATCCATATGCCTTAGCTAGAGCTTCCCAATTTGAGCAACCAAAATATGAGTGATTAACTGCATTGTATAGTTCAACCCGAAATGTGAAACCATGTTTAGTCCTCACATGAGCTTCTTGTCTCTGTATTGTCACTATATTAGAAATCGAGCTTCTGCAAGACATACCTTCTTGCATGGCACGGGATGCACTAGTCGATTTGTAAATAATGGAAATTACATGTTGAAGCAAAGAAACACAAGTCATTATTAATTACAAAATAAATACTTGTCATCATTGTGTACCGTAAAAACATGGAAGGTATCGTCCAGCTTGATGGTGAAGAACCTACCATTTTGCAGGTGAGGCATGTCGCACATACCCCGATCCTCGCCGCAGTAATCACACTCAGCAATCCTATCATCATCAGATATTTCATGTGTTCATGATTCAAAGAGTAAAAATCAACGACAATTATACCAGAAAGTATTCAGCATGGGTTGAGTTTCGGTCTGTCGAGGCTTTCCTTGAAAAACTCTCATATCTAATGGTGTACATGGTGCACACTCTCTCACACTGATATGGTGGTGTATGTTGGTGTTCCTCTGATATTTCGACCATTGGTGTTGGTCGCTTCCTCTCCCTCTCTCGCGCATTATACCAAGGTATATATCGCGAGAAGAGAAAGAGGAAGCAACCCCCAGGACAACAGTCAGGATTCTTACTCTAATATTTCGACCATCAGTGTTGGTCGCTTCCTCTTCTTCTCTCGCGCATTATACCAAGGTATATACCGCGAGAAGAATACGAGGGAAGCAACCTCCATGACAATAGTCGGTATTGTTCCTCTGTCATTTCGACCGTTTGGTTTGGTCGCTTCATCTCCCTCTCTCAGGCATTATACGAAGGTATATATCACTAGAAGAGGAAGAGGAAATGACCCCCATGACGACAGTCTGGATTCCTCTATCAAGCATAGACATGAAAGTCACACAAGGTGCTCCGACAGACTAAAAGTATCCTAATAAGCATAAGTCAATTAACATTGCATTTATGGAGTAATGGCATAAAATTGCCTATGTTTTGCTCGAATGTCATCTAATTCCTGTTCTACCAACACTAGTGGATAAATGGCTAGCCACAACTCTTGTTCATCGCGCGCCATTTCTTACCAATGTCGGCACTAATATTTTCAAATAGTGCCGTCGTTGGAAAATTTTGATTGCCATAGCTTCTGATTAGTGCTGGCGTTGTACATTAGCCCCGGCGTTGCACATTAGGCCCACTAGGACCACTCCAACACTAATATGTCTAATCCCTGCCATGCGCCCTACTCCCCACACTCTCGAGCCCCAGCTACCTCGTCCTCCTCTCGATCCCCGTCGTTGCCCCACCCGAAATGCCGCCTCGCCCGACACTACCCGTCGCAGCCCTGCCCAATGACACGCCCGACATCACCTGACATCGCCCCGCCTGAAACGCCGCCCTGCCAAGTTCACCGGCCCCGCCTGAAATTCCGCCCCGCCAGCCACCAGATCCAACACTGCCCGTCGCCGGCTCAACCGACACCATGCCCGATGCCGCCAGATGCCACCCCGCGCGACGCCACACACCATGTCATATCCAAAGAGGTATGTAAAGAAGTATTGTAGGTGCCAAATTTAGCCAACCTTAGGAGATGTTTCTTACATAGGTCATGCGGTTCTAGTTTTTTTTAGGAATGTAGATGACAAGTACATCCTTTTATGCAGCCATCACATTTTAGAAAATGTAGGTGTTTCTTAGGGTTCTAGGTTTGTTTTAGAAAATTCATAGAAGAAAATGTAGGTGTTTCTTAAGTCTACATAGTTTAGAATAAAATGGAAAAATATAATGCAGCCAGCACACTCATAATTAGTTTCTCATTTGGAAACATGATAGTAAAAAGGCAGGAGTTAAAAATAGTCATCTACACATTTGTAGAAACTTAGTTCTTCTTTAGCATGCATTTGATAGGTTTCTGTGATATTGAATTAACAAATCCCATCTCTATGATTATTTATCTATCAAGCTTTCAAAGTGGTATAGCAAAAAATAGGTATTTACACATTTTTTATGCTACAACATGGTTGACTCTAGCATTTGGGAAGGCTCCTCTGAGCACTGGTCGGTGTTTGCCAAAGATAAAGGCGAAGTGAGCACCAACGAGGTAATTATTACAAAAAACATGCATGAGCACATTGCAATCATCAATATATGTAACCATTAATTAATTGTTGATGTTTTGAAACCCTTGACAGGCATACGTACGAGCTCCAACTTCTCCTTGCCAAGCATACGTAAGAGGTCCACTTTCTCCAGCACCCAAAGAGCAGAAGACAAGTGATGTTGACATGCTCAATCACGAGCTAATCGTGTCACATGAGAGTATTGTCAAGGCCGTGGAGGAGTTTAATGCTTCCGTGAAGAAGGAGAGGGACAAGATCATTGATGACAATGCTATTGTCATTCATAAGATTTGCAGTCTCGACTGTCACCTCAAGTTTCTAAGGACAGACATAAGTTATTACAAGAAGGATATAGAAGTCCTGAAGTCCGAAAACATTCAATTGAAGATGAAGAAAGCACATTACATGATAGAGGGGGGCACGAATAGGAATAAGCTTCATGAGCTTAAGTCAGTCCTTACAAAAAACTAGGTAGTGTTGAGAGGTGAAAATCTATACATTATAGAGTGATAAGTTTGGTACTTTTCTTTTGAGAATTTCGTGAAACATTTAGTTTGTGCAGCTGGTAGCATATTTTGTGAATATCTTAAATGTTTAGCATCTTTTGTGAATTGCTGAAACGCTTAGTTTGTGAAGCTGGTAGTATTTTTTTTTGTTAGCTAAATATGATAGTGCTGGCGTGCAATTCTGTCCAACGCCATATGTATTCAAAATACTGTTAGCGTCGTCTCCCACGCCACCACTATATTCTAACAGTGGCACCATATTGGATGTGTTGGATGTCCACGCCAGTAGGTCCCTTTTTGCCAAGCCATAGCTAGGCTTTTCTGCACTAGTGCAAATCACGGGCACTCGATATTTCCTACTTTCTAGCACAAGTCGTGCCAAAATTTTGGCATGACCTTTTCTAAAAACAGGACATATCGAGCACCTAAAACTTGTCGAAACGGAAATGAAAAAACATTCCGGCAAAACATAGGCCACCCAGAGGCGTTCCTTGCAATAACATACACACATGTCCAAATAGACCTAATTTTTTACAAAAAAATTCTAGACCTAATATTTTTACTACAAATTTCTATTAGTGAATTCCTAGTTAATTCCTAAGAAGAGAGGTAGAGGACGGGAAGCTACTTGCAGCGGCGGTGAACGATCGGGGCGGGGAAGGGTTGCTGCATGGGGAGGACCAGAAGAGGGAGAGCGGCCGTGCGGGGAAGATGGCCGCGCACATAAAGGGAGGCCGCACATGCAGGCGGTGTGGCAACGAGCATGGGACACGGCGTGCGGGAGAGAGTGGAGAGGAGGAGAGTGAGGAGAGAGTGAGAAGGGCGCATGGAAGAAGAAGGTAAGTAGATAAGATACGACTTAACATAGGCGTGTTAGTAAAAGATGCTACTACTAAGTTGGGCAAAGGAGAGGTGTACCTGGGCTAGCCGTAGTAGCAATGCTGGCCCATGTCCAACGCTACTGCTAATACGATTAGCAGTAGCGCGGTTCATGGGCCAGCACTGCTACTGTGGCTAGCCCCTATGCATACGGAGTGCCTTAAATATTAGTAGTGTTGGTTAAGAGGGAACACCCTACTGCTACAACTTACCCATAGCGCATGTTGCTGCCCAACGCTACTACTAAGTAACAGTAGCATCATCTGTATTTTCACCGCTACTAATAATGCTAGTTAAATATTCATGCGTTGCTACGGGTAAATAATATACATAGATGATATACGACCACACACATTATAATCTTATTTGAGATTCACATTTCATGCTTAAAATCAATGCACGGAACGTCCTATGTGTGGCACTCATCTCTATCTTCATGCATGCCTCATACACCCACCACCACACTTGTTGCCACATCACACTTGTTGCCGCAACACATTTCTTATTATGATGCCTTTCTAAACATATAGTCGTTGATTTATTTGATAGTTCAGTTGCAACCAAAAGATATATTGTTTAGTTTTTACAAGTAGCTAAACCTTACATGCCAAGGCTAACGTTGTAATTTCCAAATTTCAAAAGGTCATCCCGTTATTTGCCAAAACAAAGGCACTTTCATTAGCTTCTCTTTCATTAAAGTCACTCTTAAAGCATCTCCAATAGAAGAGCTAAACATGGCAGGAAATAATTATTTACTTATTTTGGCCCCGAAACATACTCCAACCAACTATACCCAATAGAGAAAAAATATAGACACGACATATTTGTCCTTATGTTGGTCAATAATGGAGAGCAAACCATTGTTTTCAAGGTGTCCCTAAGGCGTTAGGAAACCCTCCAACCTCAAGTCACTGGGCTCGCCTTTGACAACCATGAAAGGCATCCACTTTGGAGTTTGAGGTGTCTCGAGCGTCACTTAGGCCTTTTGCAATTCAAGATGCTTAGAGGAGGTGTTAAAAAATAAATCAGAGTTTCTTTAAACACTTATGCTTATGTAGAAGGTAGACACTTAAGTATGTGTCTCTCCTCTGGAATAGGCACTGGTGCTTCAAAAAACCCGGTTTATTTTTCTAAGAACTTCCTTAAACACCTAGCATGGTGCAAGGCCTTAGGCGTGCAAGGAACTAATGTCTACTACGCAATTTATTCTCGGAGACGTTGTTGGGCCTCCAAGTGCAGAGTTGTGTAGGACAGCAGCAAATTTCCCTCAAGTGGATGACCTAAGATTTATCAATATGTGTGAGGTGTAGGATGAAGATGGTATCTCTCAAATAACCCTGCAATAAAATACAAGAAACCTCTTGTGTCCCCAACACATCCAATACAATGGCAAATTGTATAGGTGCACTAGTTCGACAAAGAGATGGTGATACAAGTGTGGTATGGATGGTGGATATAGGTTTTTGTAATCTGAATAAATAAAAAACAGCAAGGTAATGAATGTTAAAGAGCAAGCAAAACACTGTATAAATGCTTGGAAATAGGCCTAGGGTTCATACTTTCACTAGTGCAATCTCTCAAAAATGCTAACATAGTAGAATCATATGATCATCCCTCAACGTGTAACAAAGAATCACTCCAAAGTTCAGAAGTAGCGGAGGACATAAGAAGTTGTTGTAGGAAGCGAACCACCTCAGAGTTATTCCTTTTTATCAATATTTTGAGCTATTCCTATAAGTGTTACAAACATCCCTAGAGTTTGCAATAGAATAACACCCATGATACATATCAATCAACCCTAATGTCACGTAGATAGTCCAATGTCACCTCAAGTATCCGTGGGCTAATTATACAACATGCATTAAACAGTTTCAGATTCGTCATATTCAATCCAACACAAATAACTTCAAGGAGTACCCAAGATTTCTATTGGAGAACGTAGTATGAAAACATGCAATCAACCCCTATGCATAGATCCCCAATGTCACCGGAATCTGCAAGTTGATGCCATAACATATGTCAAGTGAATCAATCGAATAACCAATTGTCACCAACTCACCATGGGTATCTGCATGCAAGACATACATCAAGTGCTCTCAAACCAAAATATTCAATCCAACATAACGAGATCTCAAAGAGAGATGTTCAATTCATCACAACAAGATAGCAAGACAAAAACACCATATGATCCAACTATATTAACCAAGCCCGTGATACATCAAGATTGTGCCATCTCAAGAACGAGAGAGAGTGAGTGAGAGAGAGAGAGAGATCAAACACATAGCTATTGGTACATGCCTCAACCTCGAAGGTGAACTACTCCCGCCTCATCGTGGCCTCCGTCGGGATGATGAAGATGGCCACCGAAGATGATTTCCCCTATCCGACAGGGCACTGGAAAGGCTCCAGACGTGTTTTTCGTTGATATAGAGAATTGCGGCGGTGGAGTGGAAGTTGTCTCTTTATTTGTGAGGGTTTTTGTATATATAGGAATTTTTGGTGTTGGAATCACGCTAAACGGGGGGGGGGGGGGGTCACGCCCTGCTGCCTTGTGGCCCACAGGTGTCTCCCCTCTGGTGGTTCTTTGCTCCATTATTGCTCGTGTGTTCCAGAAAATATCAGTAAAAAGTTTCAGGCGATTCAGAGAACTTTCATTTTCTACACAACAAACAACACCATGGTAATTCTGCTGAAAAATAGTGTATGCTCGGGTTACTTCTAAATAAATCACAAAAAGTGCATCAAGGCCATTTAAAAAATATTTTAAACATAGGTGAATATGGCACGAATACTTCATAAATTATCGGTAAGTTGGAGATGTACCTGCATCCCCAAGCTTAATTCCTACTCGTCCTTGAGTAGGTAAATGATAAAATAAATAATTTATGAAGTGTGAAGGCTAGCATGGTATGTAAGTTTGATCAATAATAATTTTACTCACTTTTTAGCATCATAACGAGCAAGTTTTTCACATGAAACTCATTATGATATAGTAGTAATCAATTCACATGTCATGGTTCAAACAATGGATTCTCTTGAAACTTAACATCATATGTTCTTAGTCATTAAACAATTTCAATGCATCATCAAGTCTAAGTAAGAGCTCCACATACTCAATTATCATATAGTCTTCTATGATTGCTATTACTCAAGGCATATTTTGAGAACAAACAATATCCATCGAATATAGAGGAAGATAGGGGCTTAAAGTTCCACCTCCCAAGATACTTATCATAAAGATAATTGTCAACAATAATGAATCATGATCAAATATATTTGACTCGATATATATGTTTGTATCTTTCCCACCACATGGTGCTTCCCAACTAATACATTGAGGTTGCAATAAGAAGTTGATTTAACATGAAAAGTAAGTAACATGAAAGTAAACAGATTGTTCCTTTGCAAGGGGAAGCAAGGATTTGAAAAGGTGCTAGAGTTCATTGTTTTAAAACAAAGATGAATATGTAATTTTGGGTGGTGTGCCTTTCATGTCAATGTCACAACAGATTTTTCAATATCTTCCATGCTAACCACATTATTGGCGGTTCCCAAACATAATTGAAATTTTACTCCCCCTCAACCATTCAAACACATTCCACGACTAACCCTATCCATGGGTGCCCTCCAAACAATCAACTTTCTAGGGAGAGTTCTTGTTTAATTATTTTTGTATTTATGTGGGACTAGGCACCCTTTTACCAACCTCTCTCTTGCAATGACAAGTGAATAAACACTCTTCTTGAGAATAACTCGCTTAGCATGGAAGATAATGGCTGCCCCGTCACTCCATGAGTGGTACGAGCACACAAAACGGATGTTTATTTGAATGTTTAGAGGTGGCACATGCAAATTTACTTGGATGGAAGTGAAATACCATATATAGGTAGGTATGGTGGACTCTCATGGAAGAAACTTTGCTCAAGGGTTTGGATGCACAAGTAGTATCTCTACTTCGTACGAAGTTTTGGCTAGCAAAAGGTTCTAAACAAGCACCACACGTTGGAGGATCCATAACAATATAACTTCTATGCAAATATACCCAAACATGACCATTAAGTTGTCTTCCTTGTCCAACGTCATCAATTTGATCAAGGTTGAAAATAAGTAATGGGTATTCACAATCATAAAAAGTGTCCAACATAATATATCTGTATGTGAAAGTTCTCTTTCTTATACTAATTATTGATGAATTGCTTGTATGACCAATATTGTAGTTGTTGAACTTCAATAGTTTTTTACTTTCTAAGACAAATGTGAAACTACTACTAATCATAAAGCACGCTGATAATTTCATATTTATGATATTTCATTCATTCACAATTTACTCTTAGGATATAAGTGAAGCACAGGAGTAAACATCAAACTACTCTCAAAAGACATAAGTGAAAAACAATGAGTAGTTGAATAATTAGGTACATATATGAGTATCTCTATCAATAAATATTTTCAGATATGATATTTTTATTCTAACAACAAGCTAAATAAAAATTCATTCCAAGAATAGTACATATCATGTGCACAAATATAAACTTAGGCTCAACATAGGCTAACCGGTTTTTGTTGACGAATAGAGGTCGCATGCGTAGCATATCCATGCTTAGATGCTTGAGATTTCTTGAAATGTTTACATGGGATGCCTTAGGAATCCCCAAGATTGAGCTTTTGTATCTCATATCCCAGTTTCACCTAAGTCTCAAAACTTCATCCACACAAAACTTGAAAAGAACTCTTGAGATAGGTTAGTACACATAAGAATAAATCAACACTTCATGTACTGCCAGTACAAGTTTCATAATAAATTTCTAACATTAGTACTGTATACTATCATTTACACATTTTATATCTACCAATATAAGCCATGAAAACTGTAGGATAAATAGATAACAAAACTATGACAACAATCTATCTAAAGAGGACAATTTGTAGAAATTAATTCTTAAAGTGTACCTATGTACCTCAAAAAATTATGAAAATTTAGGACATGATAAATAATTTGTATGACAACATAGTGCAAAAATTTCAGAAACTTTTCACATAGCAGTAAAATCTGATAATTCAAATACTACAACAAAAGTTTTTGTTTTTGAACAGCATACATCACACATGCAATTCAATCATTCTAAAGGCAATTCTTGGAACCTTTTATTAAAAACTATGATTGTAAATAACATATAACAGAGGAAAACAAAATAAAATGATGCTCCAAGAAAAACACATATCATGTGAGGAATAAAAATATAGCTCCAAGTAAGATATACCGATAGTGCTCGAGACGAAAGAGGGGACGCCTTCCTGTGCATCTCCAAGGTGAGACGCTTGAGTCTTCCTTGGGCATTACCTTTGGGGGTGCCTTGGGAATCCCCAAGCTTAGGTTCTTTCTGCTCCTTATTCTCCCCATATTGATATCTCACCCAAAACTTGAAAACTTCAATCACACAAAACTTAACAGAACTTCGTGAGATGGGTTAGTGCAATAAAGATAGATCATGCTCTTAGGTAATATCAAGACAAGATTCATAAATGTTCTTACATGATACCTACTATATTCTATCATTCCCATAACTTATATCACTTAATATAAGCCATGGATACACTAAAACAAGCAAACTATGCATGCAAAACAGAATCTGTCAAAAACATAACAGTGTGTGAAGATTTGAATGGATACCATATCTCCCTAACCCCAAAAAATCTAAAAAATTAGGACTCGCGTTGTTTTCAGCATAATT
The DNA here is from genome assembly GCF_904849725.1 of Hordeum vulgare subsp. vulgare. Lineage (NCBI taxonomy): Eukaryota > Viridiplantae > Streptophyta > Magnoliopsida > Poales > Poaceae > Hordeum > Hordeum vulgare. Next base: position 472,857,954 of record NC_058520.1, read on the forward strand.
GCCATGATGTTGTTTTTGTCCAGAAAATAAAAGTTCTTAGAATCGCCCGAAACTTTTTTATATATTTTTTCTAGAGGAAATAAGCAATATTGAGCGAAGAACCACTCGAGGGTAGCCACCTGTGGGCCACAAGCCAAGAGGGCACCCCCTAGGTCACGCCTTGATGGCTTCAGGGGCCCACGTGGATCCATTTGACATGATTCCAATGTAGAAAAATCCTATATGTACCAGAAACCCCGAAAATGAAGAGAGAACTTCTGCTCCACCTTCGCAACTCTTTGAATCGACAAAAACCCATATGGAGCCTTTGCAGTAACCTGCCGAAGAGGGGAAATCATCTCCGGTGGCCATCTTCATCATCTTGGCGGAGGCCATGACGAGGAGGGAATAGTTCACCCTCGGGGCTGAGGGTATGTACCACTAGCTTTGTGTTCAATCTCTGTAGCGACTCGACTCAATACGAGTCAAGCCTCTAGTGTTTCTGTACCATCCCAAGATCATGCTGGTACACACACAGTACATCAATGTATATATCGAGAGTTCAATCACACAGCTTTATTAATCGGATCTCATATAGAGTACTTTATTACAATACTGAATTACAATAAAGAGGCTGAATGCCAAAAACTCATGAGATATCTAACGAAGACTAGCGGAAGCATCAGGTAGTAGAGTCCATCTGACTCCAGGGAATATCACCGAGCATGGACCGTGACCTCACTCCTGGTCGAATAAGTACTCTGCAACATAACACGTTGCAGCCGTGTAGGTCAGCATATGGAATATGTCGGCAAGTCATCAAAGAGAGGGGGGGGGGTGAAATAATATCCAACTATTTCTACATGCATATATGACAGGTGGGGCTATAAGTTTTAGCATAAAGAAAATTTTCCTCCTACAACAAGAGAGGGCTAAAAGAAAAATGTTACTACATTGTTGGTTGTTAACGAGATGGTTCCGCCAACCAATTCTCGTACCCGAGTTGTCGATAATTCCCACATAATTATGAAACTGTGTTGAGAGTTCAGGGAAATTTCAATGCCTTCGGCTCAAGTTGTCCATGACCGTGGACACGGCTAATCGATTAGGTTTGGGCACTCTGCAGAGTTTTGCACACGTTCCCCACAAGATTTGATTGCCTCCGAGTATGTCCTCGCACTTCAGGGTGTTTGAAGACCGGATGATCAAAACATGGTCTTTCAATGGGTCCCTCTGATCCCCTGTCGGTGCCCATCCAATCCTACCGTTCTTCTACATCTGCTAGGACCGCCTGTCCAGAGTCGCCGCGTTGTACAACCAAGCCAGAGCCCATAATGACTTGTGGCTGTGCAGGTAAGCTTTGGGTCTTGGCCTCCGTCCGTCTCTTCGAGCCTGGGTGAAGCTTTCCGCAAGATGTCATGGCACGTCTGCAAGCATCCCGGGGTCGTCCACTGGTTTCTCCAGGGAGCCCGTCTAAACCGTCCTTCACCCAGAGTTGCATTGCATCACGAGGTCTTGAAAAATCTTGACTTAACCTGTCTTGGTTATGAAATTATTCTCGCATCACTCGTGATAAACTCTCAACCAGAACCCCGTATAGACAAGCATAGCAATATAAAATTTGTCGTCATGGGCCAAGTAATGGGGTTGTTCGGTGCCTACCACATGATACTACAAGAAGTAACCAAATTTCCAAGTACCTACTCAGCATGCAATAGGGTGTTTGAAGGGTAGAACTACAATGCATAAAACATAGGTAATACATGATCAAATGACTTGCCTTGCTGATAGTTGTCGTTATCGAGCGCTTCTAAGTAGCACGCTTCGCACTCCGGGTGATCTATCGATACAAACAAATACACACCATAAGTACTACAATCATCAACAAGAAAAATAACATCACTAGCATAAAGTTACTATGGCATAAAGTGAAAGAATTCACTTCACCTAACAAAGACAGAATCTGTTTTTGATAAAACCCCAAGTAAAAGTTATTTAATTTTTCTTGAAACTTATACTACAGAAAGATATAATCACTAGGAAGCAGTAGCAAAAAGAATCAAATTAAAATCTATTTTGAAACTCCCAGAATAAGCAAAACAAGGTTTAAACTAAATCTGATCTAATTCAAATTTGAAAATTTCAAACCTAGACACATAATATGTTTTTGAAAACTACAGAAAAATTGTGATCTACTGGAACAAGCTTCAACTCCATTGGAGTTGTGGATCAAAAGTTATGAGCAAAACAAAGTTGGAACTCTCTCTGTTTTTGAATTAAAACAGAAAAAGAAAATCTGAATTCTATCGGACGTTGTGTACACGTGGCGCTCACTGATTGGATGCGGAGGTGTGTGCTGCGAGAAGAACTAGAGAACGGCCGAAACCTAACAAAAAAACTCTCTGGCTAATAGTTAAGTAAATAAAAACCGGCTCGGTTTTGTTTAGAAGACCGAAAGGGTATCTACTTCTAATCCTAGCCATCTAAACCAGATCGGATAGATGAGGGAGAGATGGGGTTGGCTCACCGTGGGGGCTGCTGGTGCTTCTCCTCCGGCAAGGCAGAGAAGTGGAGGTCGACGGGGGCGTGGCTCCGGCGAGTTCTGGCGACGACTGAGAGATCTAGAGGGTGGCGGCGGGGCTCCTCCGACGGAAGGCGGCGACGGCGAGGCGAGTGGGGCGTCGGGGCAAGCAGGGGAGACCAGGGGGCTTCAGCTACTGCTCGGATCTCCGGCGAGGCGATGCGGTGGCGTGGGGCATGGAGGTCGGGGCCTTGGGGGGAAATGGGTTGCAGGGGGCGGTGGGGGTTGCTCTGGTGGCGTCGGTTGGGGCGGGGAGGCGAGCGGTGGCGCGGTAGGGTGGCGGGGTAGTTTCCATGGAGCTTGCTCAGGCGAAGCACAGGGGCAGGGCGAGGCGGCGAGATGGCGTGGCGGCGTGGGGAGAAGGGGCCGAGGGGGGTGGGGTTGGGGGTTTATAGGGGAGAGGAGGCGCTCGAGAGGGGAAGGAGATCGGCTCCGATCGGCCTTGGAAGGAGCTTGGGACTCGGAAGGAAGGGGAGCGCGGGAGGAAGGGGATGACCGGGGAAGGGGTGGCTCGGCCAGGTGTGGCCCGCTGGCCAAAGAGTGAAGGGGGAGGAGGCTCGGTCGGTTGAACGATCGGGAGAGCTCCAGATCCCGGCCTAAAGGGGATCGGCCCAGGTCATTAAAGACGCCCCGAGCGTTTCCTAAAAAAAACTATTCTTTCCTATTTTTCTAAAACGGAAAGTGCAAAAAAAAAATAAAAAAGGGGGAAAAATAAATTCCAAATATAGGGCTATTATATACCAAAATTTTCAGAAAAAAAATCTCTATCCGTTTAATATTTTTCCAAGACCAAAATAAAAACTTAAAAAATGTTTTTTCAGAAAACTCCTAAAAGCTTTATTTTTCTTTTACAATTATTTTCCCCATAAAGTTTTTGTTTCCTTGGCTCAAAAATATATCAAAAGTGCCCCTGGTTTTGGAGGGTCATATTTCTCCGCTCTTTCTTGCTTGCAAGAATTATTTTCGGAGTATTTCATCGGGGAAGAAAAATAGAAAAGCAAAAGCAAATATTTCAAAGAATTCAAATGCAAAACTTTATTGCAAACAAAATGCATAGATGCTTAGCTACATTTGTAAAACATTCCAAATTAGGAAATTTGGGATGTTACAAACCTACCCACCTTAAGATGAATCTCGCCCTCGAGATTCAGGTTGGCTAGAAAATAGGTGCGGGTGGTGTCGACGAAGATCTTCTTCTCGTTCCCAGGTGGCTTCTTCCTCGGTGTGGTGGCTCCACAACACCTTGCAGAACTTGATGATCTTGGTGCGGGTAATTCTGTTGGCAGTCTCGAGAATCCTCACGGGTTTCTCCTCATACGTCAGATCACTGTCGAGCTGTATGGCCTCTAGGGGCACTGTATCTCTCAACGGAACATCAGCCATCTCAGCGTGGCATTTCTTCAACTCGGAAACATGGAAGACATGATGAACTCTGGACAATCCTTCCGGCAATTCCAGTTTATATGCAATTTCGCCTCTACGTTCAAGGATTTTGTAGGGGCCAATGAATCGGGGTTCTAACTTTCCTTTCACACCAAATCTCCTGATTCCTCGAAGTGGAGACACCCGAAGATATTCTCGGTCTCCCAATTCGTATGTTACTTCCTTGTGTTTGCTGTCAGCATAACTCTTCTGCCTAGACTGAGCTATCTTGAGTCGGTCACGGATTAGCTTGACCTTCTCTTCAGAATCTCGGATAAGGTCGGGACCAAAAAGTTGTCGGTCTCCAACACCATCCCACATCAATGGTGTTCTACACCTCCTTCCGTATAGAGCTTCGAAAGGGGCCATCTTCAGACTGGTCTGATAGCTGTTGTTGTATGAGAACTCGACATAAGGCAAATTGTCATCCCAGCTAGACCCATAGTCTAGTGCGCAAGCTCTCAGTATGTCCTCCAGAATCTGATTAACTCTCTCAGTATGGCCGTCGGTCTGAGGGTGAAAGGTTGTACTGAACTCCAATCTCGTTCCCAATGTTTCGTGTAGTTGATGCCAGAATTTTGATGTGAATCGAGTCCCTCTATCTGACACAATACTCTTCAGTACTCCATGCAGGCATACGATCCTGGTCATATATATCTTGGACAACTTGGCACTCGTGTAAGTAGTCTTCACGGGAATGAAACGAGCTACCTTGGTCAAACGATCGACCACAACCCAGATAGAATCATAACCAGAACGGGTCCTGGGTAATCCTGTGATGAAGTCCATGCCAAGCTTCTCCCATTTCCACTCAGGTATCGGCAGAGGTTGAAGCAATCCTGCTGGCTTCTGATGCTCGGCCTTGACTCACTCACAAACATCGCATATTGCTACAAACTCGGCAATGTCCTTCTTCATTCCTATCCACCAGAAACTTTCTTTCAAGTCCAGATACATCTTGGCATTGCCTGGATGTATCGAGTACGGGGAACCATGGGCCTCCTGAGGTATCAACTTCCTGAGTTCGGGATCATTGGGCACATAGATGCGATCCTCAAACCATACAGTTCCGTGTTCATCCTCACGAAAACCTTTAGCCTTCCCGTCATTCATTCTCTGCTTTATCTCAGCTATCTCCTTGTCTGATTTCTGTGCTTTGCGGATCTTTTCGGTCAAGGTGGACTGAATTTCCAGCGTTGCTACAAATCCTCTTGGAACTATTTCCAATTTGAGCTCTCGGAGATCATCGGCTCACTCCTGGGGTAATCCTCCCACTATGAGGGTGTTCACATAACTCTTGCGGCTCAATGCATCAGCTACAACATTTGCCTTGCCTGGGTGATAATGCAATTTCATGTCATAGTCCTTGATCAACTCTAGCCATCGCCTCTGTCTGAGGTTGAACTCTTTCTGCGTGAAGATATATTTCAGGCTCTTGTGATCAGTGTAAACATCACAACTATTTTCGATCAGGAAATGTCTCCAGGTCTTGAGAGCGTGCACTACGGCTGCTAGTTCCAAGTCATGCGTGGCATAATTCAACTCATGAGGTCTGAGCTGTCTGGATGCATAGGCCACAACTTTGCCTTCTTGCATGAGCACTCCTCCAAGTCCTTGACGAGAAGCGTCATAGTAAACCTGGAAATCCTTCCGAATGTTCGACAATATCAGCACTGGGGCTGTAACCAGACGTTTCTTCAACTCTTGAAAACTAGCTTCACATTCCTCAGTCCAAACATACTTGGACTCCTTCTTCAAAAACTTTGTCATGGGCTTGGCTATCTTTGAGAAATTCTCAATGAACCTCCGGTAATATCCGACAAGTCCGAGGAAACTGCGGATCTCCTTAACTGAAGTGGGTGCTACCCATTCGGTGACTACTGCGACCTTGGAAGGGTCCACTGCTATTCCTTCTCCTGAAATGACGTGTCCGAGGAATCCGACTTCCTTCAACCAAAATTCACGTTTGCTGAACTTCGCATACAACTGATGCTCTCGAAGTTTCTCCAGAACTAGACGCAGATGTTCCTTGTGTTCTTCCTCGTTCTTGGAGAATATCAGTATGTCATCGATGAACACCATGACAAACTTGTCCAAGTATTCCATAAATACTTTGTTCATCAGGTTCATAAAGTATGCTGGAGCATTAGTCGGTCCAATCGACATGACCGTGTACTCATACAAACCATACCGGGTGGTGAAGGCTGTCTTGGGTATATCTTGTTCACGAATTTTCAGCTGATGATACCCGGATCGAAGATCGATCTTGGAGAACAATCGGGCTCCAACTAACTGGTCAAACAACTCATTGATCATCGACAAAGGGTATTTGTTCTTGATTGTCGCCTCGTTCAATGCATGATAGTCGACTACCATTCTCAAGGACTTATCTTTCTTTTCAACCAAGAGCACTGGGGCTCCCCAAGGTGAAGAACTTGGGCGAATATACCCTTTGTCCAACAACTCCTTAATTTTCTTCTTGATTTCTTCTAAATCATTTGTGGGCATCCGATAGGGTCTCTTGGATATCGGGGCTGTTTCGGGTAATAGCTCAATCAGGAACTCAATCTCTCTATCCGGTGGCATGCCCGACAATTCTTATGGAAATACATCTGGGTATTCTTGCACAATCGGTACTTCCTCCTGGACTACCCCCGTGAGAGAGTCTACTCGTTTACTCTGTGTCGGGTGCTGGGATACGTACTTAATCCGCTTTTGCTCGGGGGTGGTGATCAGAATAGACTTAAGGGCACAATCAATATTCCCTTCGTACTTGGCCAACCAATCCATGCCTAGGATTACATCCAATCCCTGAGACTCTAATACGATGAGGTCGGTGGGAAACTTATGGTTCCCCATGTTGAGACTTAAAGCATGGCATCCTATCCCGGCTGTCATCATGCCTCCTGGGGAACTGACCTTAATAGGCTGGCTGAGGGTTCTAGTTGGCAAGCTGTACTTTTCCACAACTACCCTTGATATGAATGAATGCGTTGCACCAGAATCAAAAAGTACCAATACTGGACGTGAATTTAGCAAAAACTTACCAACCACAGTATCGGGATGATCATAAACCTCTTCAACATCAATGTGATTCACCTGAGCTTGAGGAAAAGGGTTGGGCTTCTTTGCTGCTGAGTTGCCGTTGCCGTTTCCATTTCCCTACTTGTTCTCGGGACATTCAGTGGCATAGTGTCCCGTCTTCTGACACTCGAAGCAGGTGATACGAGTCAGGTCCTTCTGAGCTGGAGCGGAATGATGTTGAGTGCCGGTACCGCCATTCTTGAAGTTGCTGTTGTTGCGGTGGTTCCCATTTCCTCCATGGTTGTGGCCTCCATGGTTGTGCACTGGGTGGTTATGCTGGACGTGTCCTCCAAACTTACCGGGTCCAGTCCCGGTATTCCCTGAATAGGGGGTGTAGCGAGGCTTTTGCTGAGTGCCGGAGTTGAACTTCCCATTGCCATACTTCCGCTTGCGGTTCTTCATCTGCTGATGTTTCCCCTCCAAGATGAGGGCCTTATCTACCAGCTCCTGGTACTTGTTGAAGTCGGCTACAGTCAGCTGGATGCTCAGCTCATCATTGAGTCCCTCCAAGAACTTTTCCTGCTTGGCCGCATCATCGGCCACATCTCCAGGTGCATAACGGGCGAGCATGCTGAATTCATCAACATACTAAGCCACATAGCGATTTCCCTAGCGTAAGTTGCGAAACTCATGCTTCTTCAGACTCATGGCCCCAGCTGAGACATGAGCGGTGCGGAAGGCTTGCTTGAACTGCTCCCAAGTGACTCCAGCAATGGGGTATGTGGTGGTGTAGTTCTCCCACCATGCAGCTGCAGGGCCTTCAAGTTGATGTGCGGCAAAGCGCACCTTCTCAGCTTCAGTACATCCAGTAGTGATTAGTTCCCGCTCCATCTTGCGGAGCCAATCATCTGCCACAATGGGCTCAATGCTGTTGGAGAAAGTCGGAGGGTTCAACCTCAGGAAACGGGTGAGATTGTCGGCCTGGGGTGGATGATGGTTGTTGTTATTGTTCTGGTTCTGGATGATCAGCTGCATTAGGGTATTCTGTTGCTGAATCAACTGAGTGAGCTCCGGCGGGAAGTTGGAAGCAGGGTCACGTCTCGGAGGCATCTGGTGTTTGTAGAGGGGTGATATTAGCATAGAACAATGGTCTAAAGAGTAATTACACTACCCATATGAAATGCAACAAACAAGTATCGCACCACACATTTTATTGAATACCATCACAAAAGGTTCACACACGGGGATACAAGTTTCGATAACCTAAACATCGGCCTAAGCGTTCGACGATAAGATAAATTGGTGGACTAGTCTAAGTGTCCTCCTCAGAAAAGCATGGTGGTGGGTCCTTCGGTGGAGCTTGCTTCATAGTCCTCGTTGTTGCTGATCAAGGGGGCTATGTCTCCTTTGGGATGAAGGTTCTCGCCCATGTCCAGTTCTTCCTCCAGGTATGCGACACGAGTCTTCAGCTTCTCGATCCTCTCCAGGAAGTCCTTCACCTCCAATTCGTGCTCATAATGGGCTTCCCGGGCTGCTTCTTCGAGTTCGAGTTCGCGGAGCGACAATTGCTTGATCTTCCTGGCGTCCTTGATCACACGATGCTCCAGAGTCCCGCTGTGCTTCTCCAAGGTCTGGGCATAGGACAAAAGAGCGTCCTTGGTCTTGATTGAGATGATTTCCCCATCTTCTCCTCCCCGGAATACCATGAATAGGTTCGGTGAAATAGGGCAGCCTGTGTACACTTCCTTGATACGTCCAAGTGCACAATGGACCGCCATGTCCGTTCCGAGAATCCAGCTGGGTGCGATGAACTTGAAGTCCACATGCTTAGTGCGCGGCTCGAATGTCCTTCCGGGAACGTGCACCTCAATCCTGTAGCGTGAATCCTCCGGGTATGACGAATTAGGCTTCCCAGTGATAGTCGGCAGAGCAATCCTCAAGTCCTTGGTGATCTGCATCAACTCCTTTCCAAAAGGCATAGTGGCGTCGGGCTGGCAAAACTCCGTGAACTTAACGGGGATGAAGGTGGCCATCTAAAACATTGGAAAATCGGAGAGAAGTCAGAAATGATCAGAAGAGGAAATAGAAGATTTTTAGACATAAGAAAATAGTTTTCTTCCTATGGCTTTTCCATTCCTAGAGGTTACGTCATACGGTCAGCGTGTGCTCTGATACCATTTCTGTAGCGACCCGACTCAATACGAGTCAAGCCTCTGGTGTTTCTGTACCATCCCAAGATCATGCTGGTACACACATAGTACATCAATGTATATACCGAGAGTTCAATCACACAGCTTTATTAATCGGATCTCATATAGAGTACTTTATTACAATACTGAATTACAATAAAGAGGCTGAAGGCCAAAAACTCATGAGATATCTAACAAAGACTAGCAGAAGCATCAGGGAGTAGAGTCCATCTGACTCCAGGGCATATCACCGAGCGTGGACCGTGACCTCACTCCTGGTCGGAAAAGTACTCTACAACATAACACGTTGCATCCATGTAAGTCAGCATATGGAATATGCCGGCAAGGTATCAAAGAGAGGGGGGTGAAATAATATCCAACTATTTCTACATGCATATATGGCAGGTGGGGCTATAAGTTTTAGCATAAAGCAAATTTTTCTCCTACAACAAGAGAGGGTTAAAAGAAAAATGTTACTACATTGTTGGTTGTTAACGAGATGGTTCCGCCAACCAATTCTCGTACCCAAGTTGTCGATAATTCCCACATCATTATTAAATTGTGTTGAGAGTTCAGGGAAATTTCAATGCCTTCGGCTCAAGTTGTCGATGACCGTGGACACGGCTAATCGATTAGGTTTGGGCACTCTGCAGAGTTTTGCACACGTTCCCCACAAGATTTGATCGCCTCCGAGTATGTCCTCGCACTTCAGGGTGTTTGAAGACCGGATGATCAAAACATGGTCTTTCAACGGGTCCCTTTGATCCCCTGTCGGTGCCCATCCAATCCTACCGTTCTTCTACATCTGCTAGCACCGCCTATCCAGAGTCGCCGCGTTGTCCAACCAAGCCAGAGCCCATAATGACTTGTGGCTGTGCAGGTAAGCCTTGGGTCTTGAAGCCTCCGTCCGTCTCTTCGAGCCTGGGTGAAGCTTTCCGCAAGATGTCATGGCACGTCTCCAAGCATCCCGGGGTCGTCCACTGGTTTCTCCAGGGAGCCCGTCTAAACCGTCCTTCACCCAGAGTTGCATTGCATCACGAGGTCTTGAAAAATCTTGACTTAACCTGTCTTGGTTATGAAATTATTCTCGCATCACTCGTGATAAACTCTCAACCAGAACCCCGTATAGACAAGCATAGCAATATAAAATTTGTCGTCATGGGCCAAGTAATGGGGTTGTTCGGTGCCTACCACATTATACTACAAGAAGTAACCAAATTTCCAAGTACCTACTCAGCATGCAATAGGGTGTTTGAAGGGTAGAACTACAATGCATAAAACATAGGTAATACATGATCAAATGACTTGCCTTGCTGATAGTTGTCGTTATCGAGCGCTTCTAAGTAGCACGCTTCGCACTCCGGGTGATCTATCGATACAAACAAATACACACCATAAGTACTACAATCATCAAGAATCAAAATAACATCACTAGCATAAAGTTACTATGGCATAAAGTGAAAGAATTCACTTCACCTAGCAAAGACAGAATCTGTTTTTTATAAAACCCCAAGTAAAAATTATTTAATTTTTTCTGAAACTTATACTACAGAAAGATATAATCACTAGGAAGCAGTAGCAAAAAGAATCAATATAAAAGCTATTTTTAAACTCCCAGAATAAGCAAAACAAGGTTTAAACTAAATCTGATCTAATTCAAATTTGAAAATTTCAAACCTAGACAAATAATACATTTTTGAAAACTACAGAAACATTGTGATCTACTGGAACAAGTTTCAACTCCATTGGCGTTGTGGATCAAAAGTAATGAGAAAAACAAAATTGGAACTCTCTCTGTTTTTGAATTAAAACAGAAAAAGAAAATCTGAATTCTATCGGATGTTGTGTACACGTGGCGCTCACTGATTGGATGCTGAGGTGTCTGCTGCGAGAAGAACTAGCAAACGGCCGAATCCTAACAAAAAAACTCTCTGGCTAATAGTTAAGTAAATAAAAACCAGCTCGGTTTTGTTTAGAAGACCAAAAGGGTATCTACTTCTAATCCTAGCCATCTAAACCAGATCGGATAGAGGAGGGAGAGATGGGGTTAGCTCACCGTGGGGGCTGCTGGTGCTTCTCCTCCGGCGAGGCAGAGAAGTGGAGGTCGATGGGGGCGTGGCTCCGGCGAGTTCTGGCGACGACAGAGAGGTCCAAAGGGTGGCGGCGGGGCTCCTCCAAAGGACGGCGGCGACGGCGAGGCGAGTGGGGCGTCGGGGCGAGCAGGGGAGACCAGGGGCTTCGGCTACTTCTTGGATCTCCGGTGAGGCGACGCGGTGGCGTGGGGCGTGGAGGTCGGGGCCTTGGGGGAAAAATGGGTTGCGGGGGCGGTGGGGGTTGCTCTAGTGGCGTCGGTTGGGCGGGGCGGCGAGCGGTGGCGTGGTAGGGTGGCGGGGTAGTTTCCGTGGAGCTCGCTCTGGCGAAGCACAGGGGCAGGGCGAGGCGGCGAGACGGCGTGGCGGCGTGAAGAGGAGGGGCCGAGGGGTGGGGTGGGGTTGGGGGGTTTATAGGGGAGAGGAGGGGCTCGAGAGGGGAAGGAGATCGGCTCCGATCGGCCTTGGAAGGAGCTCGGGACTCGGAAGGAAGGGGAGCGCGGGAGGAAGGGGATGACCGCGGAAGGGCTGGCTCGGCCAGGTGGGGCCCGCTGGCCAGAGAGAGCGAAGGGGGAGGAGGCTCGGTCGGTTGACCGATCGGGAGAGATCCGGATCCCGGCCTAAAGGGGATCGACCCAGGTCATTAAAGACGCCCCGAGCGTTTCCTAAAAAAACTATTCTTTCCTATTTTTCTAAAACAGAAAGTGCAAGAAAAATAAAAAAGGGGAAAAAATAAATTCCAAATATAGGGGTATTATATACCAAAATTATGAGAAAAAAAATCTCTATCCATTTAACATTTTTCCAAGACCAAAATAAAAACTTAAAAAAATATTTTTTCAGAAAACTCCTAAAAGCTTTATTTTTCTTTTGCAATTATTTTCCCCACAAAGTTTTTGTTTCCTTGGCTCAAAAATATATCAAAAGTGCCCCTCGTTTTGCAGGGTCATATTCCTCCGCTCTTTCTTGCTTGCAAGAATTATTTTCGAGGTATTTCATCGGGGAAGAAAAATAGAAAAGCAAAAGCAAATATTTGCAAGAATTCAAATGCAAAACTTTATTGCAAACAAAATGCATAGATGCTTAGCTACATTTGTAAAACATTCCAAATTAGGAAATTTGGGATGTTACAATCTCTCTCTCGTGTTCTTGAGATGGAACAATCTTGATGTATCATGAACTAGTGCACCTATACAATTTTCCCCAACTCGTTCCTCTTTCTAAGGTTCTCATCATAGGAGATATAGTCCATAGATCTTAGTTTTCTTATTTCTGCCAACTCATAAAGGATTCCCCTACGGGTGGGCACTTACCATTAACCCTATAATGAGAAAAAAATATATCCCTAGCTTCTAATATGATATTACTAAATTCTTGACAAAGGAATATAGTAGCTAGACATTTAGTGGAAGCTTCATGGATATTAGAGAATTCTAGGAACAACCATTGTATGAAAGGATGCATGTGCACAAATTGTCTTTCCAATTGTTCTATAAGCAAAGATATTGCATCTGCATAACTTGTAGCTCTAGTAACAATAGAACCTCCTATCAAAGGTAATGATCCCAGAAAGTGAAAAAATCTTGGATCACACTCTTTCCTATGATATTACCACTTCCTATGCGGAATGTCTTAGTTTGCATAATAGGTTCAACCTTAGGAGGATCATCATTTGCAAGATTATCAAGTTTTTCATTAGCAACTTCATCAAAATTTCTTTTAGCATTCTCATTTCAAGGTGAAGTTGGAAAATCAAGGGTGTAGAGACCCGACCTGAAACAGTCAAGTCTCTTGTGTTTCTGTATATATTGAGTACATCAATGTATATATTGAGAGTTCAGTCACAGTGCTTTATTAATCGATATCTCATAACGAGTCCTTTATTACAATAAAGTGGCTGAAGGCCAACTCATGAGATAAAGCTAATAGAAAACTAGCGGAAGCTTCAAAGGTAGTTGAGTCCATCTGACTCCAAGGGCATATCCAAGGGCATAATCGAAAACTAGCGGAAGCTTCAAATGACATGTTGCAGCCATTTAGGTGAGCATATTTAATATGGAAGCAAGTCACCAAAGAGAGGGGTGAAAATATCATCTATACTATATGCATATATGGCAGGTGGGGCTCTAAGTTTTAGCAGAAAGCATTTTTTCCTACAACAAGAGAGGGGGCAAAAGCGAAAATAATTACTACATGTTGGTTTTTTAATGAGAAGGTCCCACCAACCATTTCTCATACCCAAATAATAATTCCCACATCATTAAATTTATTTGTGTCAAGAATTCCTGATAGTTTCAGTTCCTTTGGCTCAAGTTATTTCGTAACCGTGGACACGGCTAATCGATTAGGTTTGGTACTCTGCAGAGTTTTGCACACGTTCCGCACAAGATTTGATCGCCTCCGTTGAAGTCATTGCACTGCAGGGTGTTTGAGAACCGGATGATCAAAACATGGTCTTCCAACGGGTGCCTCTTAGCCACTGTCGGTGTCCATCCATTCCTACCGTTCTTCTACATCTCGTAGCACTGCCCGTCCAGAGTCGCCTCGGCTCTTGAAGTATCCATCCATCTCTTCGTGCTTGGGTGAAGATTTCCGCAAGATGTCATGGCGCTTCTCCATGCGTCCTGGGTCATCCACTGGCTTCTCCAGGGTGCCCATCTAAAACATCCTTCACCCAAAGATATATTGCATCATGCGGTGTTGAAAGTCTTGAAGTCTTTAGGTCTTGATTATTGAGTTCTCACAACACTCATGATAAACACTCAACCAAACCCCGTCTACTAGAAGCATAGCAAAAATAAAAATAACGTCCCAGGCTGAGGTGACAAGGGTTAATGGGTGCCTCCCACATGATACTACATCAAGAAAAAATTTCCAAGTACCTACTTTGCATGCAATGGGTGGAGAAGGTTGAACAAATGCAATAAAACCATAGGTAAAAACATGATCAACATGAACTTGCCTTGTTGACGGTCTTCAAACTCGAGTTACTCTAAATAGCAAGTCTCGCACTCGGGATGATCTAACCTGACAAAAAAATCACACAATAAGCACAATATAAACATAATAGCAAGTAAAAATAATAATATTGTAACAATCAATAACTCTAACGAAGACAAGAGAGAAAAACCAAATAAAGAATTCATCCAAAACTCCATGGCAAAGCTTTTAGTAAAACAAAACAAACTATAAATAGTTTTCCATAGCTAATAACATCTTAACAAAAACAAGAACTAAGACTAGTGAAATTAACAGAAAGTATTTCACCTAAACTTTTCTACACAAAAAGAATCAAATAAAAAGGTTTTATAAAACAAAAGTTATGGCCTATTTAAAATAAATCCTGAATCTGACCAGATTGAAAATTTATAAAAACAATAAATATTTTTATTAGTCCTCTAGATAGACATAACATGTAGAAATCAATGGCAAAAAGAAACACTCAAAAACAAATTTTTAAATAAAAGTATACCTAAATTGGTGTTTAATACAAATCTGTTTGAACTCGAAAATTATAAGTTCACAAATATTTTTTTTGATGAGTCCACGTGATAGAGGGGATTTTTTTGAATCAGCAGCAAAAAGAATCATGTAAATCGGAGTTATAAAACTAAAGATACAAAAAAACAAAACTGAAATCTAATCTAAAAACGGGATTTTTCTGAAAATGTTAGATTGCGGACAAGCGGCACGAGGCTATCACTGGTTTGCAGGAAGCGTTCACTACAAGGGCTAAAAGGTGAACAATCTCTACTTAACTAATACGAAAAATAACTTACAAAGAATGAACGTGAGAAGACACGGAAGAAGATGACGGTGGTGCGGCGGCTCCGGAGAACAACGGGGTCGGGGAAGTTGTCCAAGAGATGCGGAATGTCGAGGGTGACCGATTTTTGCTCAAGGTGAAGGTTGATGGTGACCGAAGCGAGCGGAGCGTCGAGGTGAACTCCATGAACTACGGTGTCATTACGAGCTCTAGGCGGTCGTTGTAGATGGAGAGACAAGATTAGACCTTGCCAAAAAGAAGTTAGGGATCGAGAGAAGTCGAACTACAGAAGATGGAGGCTCGGGATGGCTCATGGGCGTCGGAATCCGGCGATGAACCGCAGCTTGTGCGGCGAGATCCAAACGACGAAGGCTTTGAGTACAGAGGGTTCTGGCGTTGGATTTTTAGGGGAGTCGGTCGAGGAGGGTCTCAGGTATTTATAGGACATGATGCTTGGGGCAAGGATTGACTAGAGATAGGATTTCCATGAAGTTTAAAACGAAGTCGGCGACGGTACGTATGCATACATCATGTTCTATCCGTTTCGTTTTTGTAGACACGAAGAAGACCGGGCGGGTCCCACGCACCAGGAGAGAGAGGAAATTGGGAGAAGGAAAGGTTACGTGGGATGGGGTACGTTGCCCCTTTTTCTGTACTAGTACAAATGCCCGTGCGTTGCACCGGGCGAAGAAAGAGGCACAACCAGCTTTATATTTCATTGTGCACCATTTTATATATCCAATTTTAATAGACATCGGTAATAAGGTAAAAGTGATTATTGCTTTTTGTAGAATCAAGTTTGGACGTGAAGAAGCCAACTTAGCATTCTTCATCATATGGAAGAGAAGTTTTGCATGGAATAGTTTGTCAATGGTTTTTTTTTTGTAAACATGAAAATTTCCTTATTTTTAATAGAAGTTAAGGTTTACATCAAAATTGGAACACTTCTTTAATAATCTTAAATGTTTATGAAAAGCAGAACATTTCTCTAAAAAACATCCTTCAACAGATGTTTTTTCGTTAAAGAATGTTTAATTTTTTTGTACATTTTAAAATAATTTTTTAGTAAAAATGGATTTTTTAGAATTCTTATGATTTTAAAACAAGTGCAAACATATTTTTTTTGAACCACAATTGTGTGAACATGTGTAAAACCATGAATTTTTTTAAACTAATGTCACGAAAAATAGGGAAAGTTACAATCTCACGAATAGGTGATACAACATAGTGCTGCAATCCTTATTGCAAACACGCATCGTTGCAATGTGTTTTTTAGTGGTATTATTTCAGGAGTGATGCCTATATTTATTTATTTCACTTAGCTAGAAAAATAATAGGAAACTAAAAATAAAATTAAATCGATGGTCATGGCTGGCTGTCATTTAGTGTTAGTGTTGTACAACCAACAAACGAGAAAATTGCTACTTAAACCGCTTCTTGGAAATAACCAACAACTTACTAAGAAGAAGTAATAGATGCAACAATTGGAAATATAAATTTTATCTTAGGACCGGAAAAAGGATTTGCTCCTGACTTATGAACTTGTATCTATATGTTTGCATTAGGCGCCTGGGTGCTAGGATGGTTATGCTTTAGACTTTCACAAGCATATTCATTCATGTCCACAGCCCATTTCTGCACAAGAACAACATTAAGATTGTTAGTTATGATACCTTCAGGGTCAGCTAAAGTATTAAGACGTCATAGTCACAAAACGTACAGTATTTAGATTTATGCCAGACAATGCAGCACCCAGGCAAAGCCCGGTTGACATGGCACCACATCCAGAGTAAAGATCCAGTAGAGTTGTTGTTTCCCTTCGTGCACCAGATGATGCCGCAGGGTCAGCCACTGATTTCCCCTCTTCACAGGAAATATCTGATGCTACTTCACTGTCTGTTGCACCATCATTTTCTACAACAGAATAAACATGACATGATTTTTCATGGTATACAATGTTTATCAATACTGTCCTGTACAAGTTGTACTAATTGAGATGTATTAAATCAGTACTGTCCTGTACAAGTTCAGTTAAGTTCATGATCACACCATCCAAGTCTATATATCTTTTAAGATGCTTACAAGTAATAAAAAATAAACTAAGTGGTATACATATTATGATTGCAACAGATCTAAGTAATTCCAGAGATGGTTACCTGCTGGAATAGTTTCAAATGTTGAATATGCAACCGAGTAAGACATTTCGTAATACAAATCGGAATTTGATATTAACTGATCTCTTTCTTGAGGTGTCTTCTGTAAATGTTTCACAAAATAACAACAAAAAGATCAGTAGTAGCATGACAACTACTATGTGGTAAAAATTATTTTGCTTGAAAGAAAGAACAAATAACTTACACTTGGACCAACATAAATGATATTTACTTTAGATATTATTGACTCAATGACATTGTCATTCTTTTCCTCTGAAAGGAATACACGCTTTGGGTCATGATTATGATCATGGACATCCAGCAACTCCTGTGAGATAACCTGCAAATTTGCCTTAGGCAGGTGCTGAATTGTTGTTTAGGAAAAAAACACCTCCATGATACATACCGTATCTTCCACACGGAAAAACCAACGGCATGTGAAATATAATCCATTATCTGTGCCTTCAAAAAACTCTGTAATCCGGCCAATGTAGTTTTCCTCATTCGGACCAGCCTGCAGTCACTCAAAATAATAGCATGATTAGAAAACTTCGTCAAAACAGAGCTTGTTAGAAGGCAAATGCAGAGAAAATGATAGCATACAAACTATTTTCAACTATACCGTTCATGCAAACAAAAAAAACTTGAACATTATACATGACATTTCTTAAAATTCGAAGAAACACAGATCAGATTCACACATACTAATATGGGACAATAAATTTAAACATTTTAAATGAAGGATGAACACGAGAAAAGAGAGTTGTATGGTGCGAAATCAGGAAGAAACCACTTAATAGCTAGAAGGATCAAGATATAATTTAAGAACACATGACCACAGAGTGAATTCAAACACGTGAAAAATGTTAACAAAATCTTTCAGAGTAAATGATAAAGCCTCTCGGTATATATGGTGCAAGAGGGACCAGAGAAGACAAACTTGTAGTCCTAATGTACTAACCTAGAACCTTGACAATCAACAATCAATAAATTCAGAAGTTGATTTATTACATGCACGTCTTTAATCACACACCATGCATCATCTAACAGAATTTAGTTTATATGCAAATTTTATTGGTATACATAGTACAATATCTTGAGTGAATGCATTTTGTTGTCACAAATTGAATGTGGAAGCTAACAGCATGCCAGAAACAAAAGAAGCACAACATTTCATCAATCAACTTAGCCAAAATGGCAACACAAACTGTATTAATCATGTTAATACGCTGCAATCATGTACAAACCTTCTAGCTAAGAAGATAATGGAGTACATTAATAATCGGAACAAGTAATAAATATAGTGAACGAACTAAGTAATAACCATTAGAACTCAGTGCAAATGGTTCACCTTCACATAGACATCATCACTGAGATTGAAGATTGCGTCCTCCACACAAGCAGATGTATAGTGGCATCGCGCAATGATTTCCTCCTCCGGATCATTAGATCTACATGCACAAATGGACAATCCGGTTCACATGTTAAAAACAGCACAAAATTAGCCCCATTTAAAACAATATGAGATCATCAAGAGCGAAACAAGACATACCGCCTAGCGTGCGAATCGGAAACCTGCGGCTCAAAGTAGAGGAAATGTTTTCAGTCGGGATTTCCAGCGCTTGCATGAAAGAATAATATGATGCGCGCTTGCTGCTCCCGGCTAATCAACTAACTTCCGATGGTTCTCTCCATGCTGTTGGCCCTGGCGTTCTCGCACATCTTCTCGATGATGTGCCTGCCCTTCTTCTTCGCCTGACGCCGCTTCTCCTCCAGCTTGTCCCCCATCTTCTTCCCCAGGTCCATCATCCGGCTCCGCCTCCCGCTCTTCCGCTTTGCATCATCTCCAACAGAGGCCGCTGCTGCCGCCACTGGCTGCTACTGCTGCTGCTGCTCTCCCGCGGGTATGATGGCCCTCAGGGAGGTGTACAGTGGGGAGCCCGCACTGCTCTCCGAAGTGGCGCCCTCCTGAAGCCTCTCCGTGGCCAGCAGCAGGCGGTCCGGGAGTTGTGCACGCACCGCTCCTGAGGACCAACCACATCTCCGTCTCCCCTGCCGACCAATCAACCACGCCCCGCGCCACCGCACACGCCGCCTTCTTCCCCCTCATCCATCCACCCGTGCGATCCTCCTCCTCCTCCTTCCGGTCGCCATAACCAGCCGCGCCGGAGACCGCGCCCTCCCGGCCAAACCCGATCCGGAGGTGCCATCCCCGATGAGCGCTCACGACTTCTCGGCCGACCTCCTGCGGGCGGTCCTGCACCGGCTCCCGCCCGCGGACGTCGCGTAGGCGGCCTGCGTCTGCTGCCTCTGGCGCGCCGTCGCCTCCGACCATGCCGTGTTGGAGGCCGCCTTCCGCGCGCCATGGGGAGTGCGCCGCGTCCTCGGCGACCCGGCCACCAGGGCCTTCTGGCGCGCCGCATCCCTCGCCCGCATGGTCCGAGTCACCGTCACCGACGTTGACGTAGAGCACGTCAGGGCGGGCGCGAGCGCGTGGCCCAGCTCCCCCGCCGCGGCCAGCCGCCCCCTGTGGTGGAGAACGCGCACAGATAAGGGACCGGTGGTGGAGAACATAAGGGGGTTTTCTGTAAAATGCAAAAAACGATTCGTTTTTTGACTCAAAAAGGACTGTGGGTTGAATACTGGAAAAGCGAGGGGTGTTTTTGTAAAATAACCGCGACGGACGACAGAAGCGCTCCACACTTTATTATTAGGGGAGAAGACAGCGACTAGGAGGAACGAGGTGTGGCTCCTAGTCTTGCTAGGGCAGCTACCCTCGTGCGTACGTGGCTCGGAGTGTTGGCTGAGCCAGCCGGTGCGCTCGCCTAGCCACCAGTTTTCTTTTCGTTTTTTTCCCTTATAGAAAAAAATAGGAACAAAAACGTATACATTAAACAAAAATAAATATAGGATATTATATATCAAAACGATCAAAAAAATAATTCCTACAACGTGAACATTTTATACTTGAAATAAAAAATTATAAGAAATTATTTTTAAAAAATTCCAAATAAAAAACAAATTTGACCTTCAAATAAATTGGCACTATTTTTCTTATGACTTTTGGAGTGTCATGTTACCTCCTCTCATACTTGTTGGACAAGGTATTTTGTTAGGGATTTGTGAATGAATTCATGTGCCAATAAAAATGAAATCAAATACCAAATGAAAATTCAATAGCCACATTCATTCCAATCAAAACGCATAGATGGTTAGCTATAATTGTAAAACATTCCAAATTGAAAATTTGGGATGTTACAAACCTACCCACCTTAAGATGAATCTCGCCCTTGTTCCCACGTTCATCCCCTCGTTCCCAAATTGAAAATAGGTGCGGATGGTCTCGACAAAGATCATCTCCTCGTTCCCACGTGGCTTCTTCCTAGGTGTGCTGACGCCAAAGAACCTTGCAAAACTTGATGATCTTGCTACGAGTAGCTCTGTTGGCAGTTGCTACGACAACTAAAGTCCTTCCCTGGCAATGGTGCCACAGATCCTTCTGTCGTCTCTTGAGCTTGCGTTGGTTTTTCCCTTGAAGAGGAAAGGGTGATGCAGCACATGAGTAGTAAGTATTTCCCCCAGTTTGAGAACCAAGGTATTAATCCAGTAGGAGAATCTCGTCAAGTCCAGAGTACCTGGGAAAACACGAAAGAGCTTGCACCCAACGCTTTAAAGGGGTTGTCAATCCCTTCAAGATTGATTGCAAAGTGAGATCTGAAGACGGAAAGTGCAACGAAGAAAAAGTGTAAGGCTGAAAATATGGTGTGGAGTAGACCCGGGGGCCATAGTGTTCACTAGAGACTTCTCTCAAAATAGCAAATATTACGGTGGGTGAACAAACTACTGTCGAGCAATTGATAGAACCGCGCAAAGTCATGATGATATCTAAGGCAATGATCATACATATAGGCATCACGTCCGAGACAAGTAGACCGATACTTTCTGAATCTACTATTATTACTCCACACATCGACCGCTATCCAGCATGCATCTAGTGTATTGAGTTCATGACGAATAGAGTAACACCTTAAGCAAGATGACATGATGTAGAAGGATAATCTCAAACCAATGATGAAAACCCCATCTTTTTACCCTTGATGGCAACAACACGATGCGTGCCTCACTACCCCTTCTATCACTCGGTGAGGTCACCGCACGGTATGAACCCAAAACCAAGCACTTCTTCCATTGCAAGAATCATAGATCTAGTTGGACAAACAAAACCCACAACTCCAAGAGAATTACAAGGATATGAAATCATGCATAAGAGAGATCAGAAGAAACTCAAATAAGATTCATAAATAATCTGATCATAAATCCACAATTCATCGGATCTCAACAAACACACCACAAAATAAGATTACATCGGATAGATCTCCATGAAGATCATGGAGAACTTTGTATTGAAGATCCAAGAGAGAGAAGAAGCCATCTAGCTACTAGCGATGGACCTGTAGGTCTATGGTGAACTACTCACGCATCATCGGAGAGGTCATGGTTTTGATGAAGAAGCCCTCTGTATCCGAATCCCCCCTCCGGCAGGGCACCAGAACGTGCCCATATGGGATCTTGCGGAGATAGAAGCTTGCGGCGGCGGAAAAGTACTTTCGATGATCTCCTGATTTTTTCTGGGATTTTAGGGAATATATTGGCGCAAAACCTAGGGCAAAGGTGGCCCAGGGAGCCCACAAGCCAGGGAGGTCCCCCCGGCCGCGCCATGAGGGCTTGTGGAGTCCCTGCAGGCCCCCTGCCCAGATTCTCCGGCTTCCCGATCTTTTTCTGTTTCGGAAAAAATCTTTTTGGCAGTTTCATTCCGTTTGGACTCCGTTCAAAATCCTCCTCTGAAAGGGGTAAAAAACATGGAAAAAATAGGAACTGGCATTTGGCGCTGAGTTAATAAGTTAGTCCCAAAAAAAATATATAAAAGGCATACAAAACATCCAGAGTTTGACAAGATAATAGCATGAAACCATCAAAAATTATAGATACGTTGGAGATGTATCAAGCATCCCCAAGCTTAACTCCTGCTCGTCCTCGAGTAGGGAAGTGATAAAGACTGAATTTTTGATGTGGAATGCTACCTAGCATAGTTGTCCTTTGCAACTACTTTCATGTGACATGAATGTTCAGATCCGTAAGATTCAAAACAATAGTTTGCTATTGACATGAAAACAATAATACTTCAAGCAAACTAGCAAGGTAATAATGAACTTTCAAAATAACAAGGCCAAAGAAAGTTATCCCTACAAAATCATATAGTCTGGCTATGCTCCATCATCCTCACACAACGAATGTAAATCATGCACAACCCCGGTATTGGCCAAGTAATTGTTTTCACACTCTTACTTTCTCAAACTTTTTATAACTATCACCCAATACATGAGCGTGAGCCATGGATATAGCACTATAGGTGGAATAGAGTGTGGAGGTGGTTGTGAGACAAAAAAGGAGGAGATGGTCACATTGACTCGGCGTATTAAAGGGCTATGGAGATGCCCATTAATAGATATCAATGTGAATGATTAGGGATTGCCATACAAGGGATGCACTAGAGCTATAAGTATGTGAAATCTCAAAAGGAGAACTAGTGGGTGTGCATCCAACTTCCTTGCTCACGAAGACCTAGGGCAATTTTGAGGAAGCCCATCATTGGAATGTACAAGCCAAGTTATATAATAATGATTCCCACTAGCATATGGTAGTGACAAAGCAAGAAGCTCTCAATAATGAAGAACATGGTGCTATTATGAAGCACAAGTGTGGAAAAAGATAGTAGCATTGTCCCTTCTCTCTTTTCTCTCTTTTTTTATTTGGGCTCTTGGGCCTCTTTTTTCTCTTTTCTATTTTTTTTATTTGGGCACTTTGGCCTCTTTTTTTTCCTCACATGGGACAATGCTCTAATAATGATGATCATCACACTTTTATTTACTCACAGCTCAAAGCTTATAAATGACTCTATAGGAAATGCCTCCGACAGTGTACCGGGATGTGCAACGATCTAGCTTGGCGTATGACATTGAAACATCACACTAGCTATCTTACGATCATGCAATGGCAATATGAGAGTGACGGCACAAGTCATGAGACGGAACGGTGGGAGTTGCATGGCAATATATCTCGGAATGGCTATGAAAATGCCATAGTAGGTGGGTATGGTGGCTGTTTTAAGGAAGGCATATGGTGGGTTTGTGCACCGGCGAGAATTGAGCGGCACTAGAGAGGCTAGCAAAGGTGGAAGGTGAAAGTGCATCTATACCATGGACTCACATTAGTCATGAAGAACTCACATACTTGTTGCGAAAGTTTTTATTAGTAATCGAAACAAAGTGCTATAAACGCATACTCCTAGGGGAAGGGTTGGTAGGTGTTAACCATCGCGCGATCCCGACCTCAACACAAAGGATGAAAATCAATAGATCAATTATGCTCTGACTTCCTAACATAGCGGTTCACCATACGTGCATGCTACGGGAATCACTAACTTCAACACAAGTATTTCTAGATTCACAACACCCTACTAACATAACTCTTAATATTACCAAATCCACGTCTCAAAACTAATTGAGAGGAATCAAGACTTCTCTTTCTACTCAATGCACATGAAGATGGAGGTTTTTGTATCCTCTTTGGGTACCTATCACCTTTGGGACTACTTTCATAGCATAAGCCAACTACCAAGTCACGCACCGCCGTGCTGTAAAAGATATAAGTGAAGCACATAGAACAAAATTATCTAGCTCAAAAGATATAAGTGAAGCAATATGAGCATTCTAGCAAAATCAAGATGAGTGCATGTCTCTCTCTCTCAAAAAGATGTGCAGAAAGGATGATTGTGACACAAAAAAAAAGAAAAGACTCCTACGATACAAGACGCTCCAAGCAAAACACATATCATGTGGTGAATACAAATATAGCTCCAAGTAATGTTACCGATCGATTGAAGATGAAAGAGGGGATGCCTTCCTGGGGCATCCCCAAGCTTAGGTTTTTTGGTGTCCTTGAATTTAGCTTGGGATGCCTTGGTTATCCCCAAGCTTGAGCTCTTTCCACTCCTTATCTCTTTGTCCATGAGAACATCACCCAAAACTTGAAAACTTCACAACACAAAACTTAAACAGAAACTCGTGATAACATTAGCACAAGAAAACAAACTACCACCTCTTTTGGTACTATAGCAAACTTGAATTCTATCTATATTGGTGTTGGGCTACTATATTCTCACTTTTCCATGGCTAGTAACCCCCGATACTAACCATAGTTTCATCAAAAAAAGCAACCAACTCAACAAAAACAAAATCTGTCAAAAACAGACCAATCTGTAGCAATCTGTATACTTCGTATACTTCTGGTACCTCACAAATTCTGAACAATTACGAATGCCTGGGAAAAAGGCATATCAACCATCAACAAAAAGAATCAACTCAAAAGTTCTTTCTGAATAAAAATGAAAAATCATCTCGTGAGCAAAAAGTTTCTGTCTTTTTCCAGCAGGATCGAACAACCATTACCAAGACTAGTCATAAAGGTTTTGCTTGGCTCAATCACAAAAAGAAACACAAAAGACACAATCATAACAGAATTATGATGGTGTGGACGCAACAAAACAGAAAGAAAAAGATAAATTCATTGCGTTGCCTCCCAACAAGCGCTATTGTTTAACGCCCTTAGCCAGGCATAAAAGCGATAGAATCACGTATCATCGTCTTTGGTGCTCAAACCATAAGTGGCCCTCATCATGGATTCATAAGGCAATCTTATTTTCTTTCTAGGAACGTGCTCCATGCCCTTATTTAAAGGAAATTGAAATCTAATATTCTCTTCCTTCATATCGATGATAGCATCGATAGTCCTTAGGAAAGGTCTACCAAGAATAATAGGGCATGTAGGATTGCAATCAATGTCAAGCACAATGAAATCCACGGGTACATAGTTCCTATTTGCAATAATAAGAACATCATTGATCCTTCCCATGGGTTTCTTGACAGTAGAATCCACAAGATGCAAGTTAAGAGAACACTCTTCAATCTCATTAAAAACCAGAACATCACATAAAGACTTTGGAATCACGGAAACACTAGCACCCAAATCACACAAAGCATTGCATTCATAGTTTTTGATTTTGATTTTGATAGTAGGTTCCCACTCATCATGAAGCTTTCTAGGGATAGAGACTTCCAATTCAAGTTTCTCTTCAAGAGATTTTATCATAGCTTCGACGATATGATCGGTAAAGGCCTTGTTTTGGCTATAAGCGTGTGGAGAGTTTAACATGGATTGCATCAAGGAAATGCATTCAATCAAGGAGCAACTATCATAATTGAATTCCTTGAAATCCAAGGTAGTAATTTCATTACTACTCAAAGTTTTAATATCTTCTACTCCACTTTCAATGCTTTTAGCATTAAGATAGATGGACTCCGAATCATTGGGGCACTTTTCAACCAATGTGGATTCATATGCAGCCCCATAATCATTAGGTTTGACACAAGAAAACAAAGATTCAATGAGAGTCACACCAAGCACTTTAAGATCTTCGTGATTCTCATCACGAGTTTCAGGTTTAGCAGCCATTTTATTGACTAAGGTAGCATGTTTATCAGAGATCTGGCCTACCCACTTTTCAAGACGAGCAAACTGAGAATTTAGCGCAAGGAATTCTTTGGCCATATAATCAACTTCTATACTCATAAAAGCCAGAAAAGAATTTTGGTCCTTCAGTTCTTTACGAAAGTAACTGTTATATTCAAACTGTGTAGACATGAAGCCTTTAACACTAGTTTCAATATCTTCCAACCTTGCATAGTGAGCATCAAAATCCCTTGGTTGGGCCATGTTTAGCAGGCAGACAAGTGTACACAAAGCAAGCGATAAAAAGGGCGAACGAAAAGGCAAACGAACAAGGTAAATTGGTGAAGTGGGGGAGAGGAAAACGACAGGCAACTGGCAAACAAAGTAAATGCAAGAGATGATTTTGCGACACCTACTTGGATGAGTTCTTGACTTGATCCTCCCCGGCAACGGCACCAGAAATCCTTCTTCTACGGCAACAAAAGTCCTTCCCTGGCAATGGTGCCAGAGATCCTTCCGTCGTCTCTTGAGCTTGCGTTGGTTTCTCCCTTGAAGAGGAAAGGGTGATGCAGCACAGGAGCAGTAAGTATTTCCCTCAGTTTGAGAACCAAGGTATCAATCCAGTAGGAGAATCTCGTCAAGTCGAGAGTACCTGCGCAAACACAAAAGAGCTTGCACCCAACGCTTTAAAGGGGTTGTCAATCCCTTCAAGATTGATTGCAAAGTGAGATCTGAAGACGGAAAGTGCAAGAAAGAAAAAGTGTAAGGCTGAAAATATGGTGTGGAGTAAACCCAGGGGCCATAGTGTGCACTAGAGGCTTCTCTCAAAATAGCAAATATTACGGTGGGTGAACAAATTACTGTCAAGCAATTGATAGAACCGCGCAAAGTCATGACGATATCTAAGGCAATGATCATACATATAGGCATCACGTCCGAGACAGGTAGACCGATACTTTCTACATCTACTACTATTACTCCACACATCGACCGCTATCCATCATGCATCTAGTGTATTGATTTCATGACGAACTGAGTAACGCCTTAAGCAAGATGACATGATGTAGAGGGATAATCTCAAACCAATGATGAAAACCCCATCTTTTTACCCTTGATGGCAACAACACGATGCGTGCCTCGCTACCCCTTCTGTCACTGGGTGAGGTCACCGCACGGTATGAACCCAAAACCAAGCACTTCTCCCATTGCAAGAATGATAGATCTAGTTGGCCAAACAAAACCCACAACTCGAAGAGAATTACAAGGATATGAAATCTTGCATAAGAGAGATCAGAAGAAATTCAAATAAGATTCACAGATAATCTGATCTTAAATCCACAATTCATCGGATCTCGAAAAACACACCGCAAAAGAAGATTACATCGGATAGATCTCCATGAAGATCATGGAGAACTTTGTATTGAAGATCCAAGAGAGAGAAGAAGCCATCTAGCTACTAGCTATGGACCCGTAGGTCTATGGTGAACTACTCACGCATCATCGGAGAGGTCATGGTTTTGATGAAGAAGCCCTCCATATCTGAATCCCACCTCCGGAAGGGCACCAGAACGTGCCCCAGATGGGATCTTGCGGAGACAAAAGCTTGCGGCGGCGGAAAAGTACTGTCGATGATCTCCTAATTTTTTCTGGGATTTTAGGGAATATATAGGCGCAAAACCTAGGGCAGGGGTGGCCCAGGGAGCCCACAAGCCAGGGAGGCGCGCCCCTGGCCGCGCCATGAGGGCTTGTGGGGTCCCTGCAGGCCCCCTGCCCTGATTCTCCGGCTTCCCGATCTTTTTCTGTTTCGGAAAAAATCTTGTTGGTAGTTCCATTCCGTTTGGACTCCGTTCAAAATCCTCCTCTGAAAGGGGTCAAAAACATGGAAAAAACAGGAACTGGCACTTGGCGTTGAGTTAATAAGTTAGTCCCAAAAAATATATAAAAGGCATACAAAACATCCAAAGTTTGACAAGATAATAGCATGAAACCATCAAAAATTATAGATACGTTGGAGACGTATCAGCAGTCTCGAGGATTCTAACGGGCTTCTCCTCATACGTCAGATCACTGTCAAGCTGTATGGCCTCTAGGTGCACTATGTCTCTCAAAGGAATATTAGCCATCTCAGCATGACATTTCTTCAGCTGGGACACATGGAAGATATCGTGAACTCCGGGCAATCCTTCCAACAATTCTAGCTTGTATGCAACTTCACCTCTACGTTCAAGAATTTTGTAGGGGGCTATGAATCTGAGTGCTAACTTTCCTTTAACCCCAAACCTCTTGATTCCTCGAAGTGGGGACACACGGAGGTATGCTTGGTCTCCCACTTCGTATGTCACCTCCTTGTGTTTACTATCAGCATAACTCTTCTATCTAGACTGAGCTATCTTGAGTCGGTCACGAATCACCTTGACCTTCTCTTCAGAATATCGGACAAGGTCGGGACCAAAAAGTTTTCGGTCTCCAACACCATCCCACATTAATGGTGTTCTGCACCTCCTTCCGTATAAAGCTTCAGAAGGGGCCATCTTCATACTAGTCTGATAACTGTTGTTGTATGAGAACTCGGTGTAGGACAAGTTATCGTCCCAACTAGACCCATAGTCTAGCGCACAAGCTCTCAACATGTCCTCCAGAATTTGGTTGACTCTCTTGGTCTGTCCATCTGTCTGCGGATGAAAGGTTGTACTAAACTCCAGCCTCGTACCCAAAGTTTTATGTAATTGATACGAAAACTTTGAGGTAATCTGTGTTCCTCTATCTGACACGATACTCTTGGAACTCCAGGCAGACATACTATCCTGGTCATATATATCTTGGCCAACTTAGCAATGGTATAGGTAGTCTTCACGAGTATGAAGTGAGCTACCTTGGTCAAGCAATCGACCACTACCTAGATGGAATCATAACCTGAACGGGTCCTGGGTAATCCTGTGATGAAGTCCATACCGAGCTTTGCTACTGCAACAAAAGACCTTCCAATGGCGCCAGAAATAGGCACGTCGACGGGAGAATACTTTGCTTGATCCTTCTGCTGCGGCTAAGACTTAAGGGACTTCCTAGGAAAGTATGCAAAGGATTTCCCCCGTGGCCTTGGAGCCTTGCGTTGGTGTTCCCTCGAAGCGGAAAGGGTGATGTAGCGTAGCGGTGGTAAGTACTTCCCTCAGTTTGAGAACCAAGGTATCAATCCGGTGGAGGAGTATCTCAAGATCCTGCACAAACACAAAAACTTGCTCCCAACGCTATGAAGGGGTTGTCAATCCCTTATAGATTGTTTGCCAAGTGAGAACTGAAAACAACAAAGTAACAAAGCAAAGTAAAAGCGGAGGTGTAAATGATGGATGTGAATAGACCCGGGGGCCGTAGTGTTTACTAGTGGCTTCTCTCATGAAAGCAAGTAGACGGTGGGTGAACAAATTACTGTCGACCAATTGATAGAACAGCGCAAAGTCGTGACAATACCTATGCAATGATTGTTTCTATAGGCATCATGTCCGAAACAAGTAGACCGATACTTTCTGCATCTACTACTATTACTCCACACGTCGACCGCTATCCAACATGCATCTAGTGTATTAAGTCCATAAGAACAGAGTAACGCCTTAAGCAAGATGACATGATGTAGAGGGATAATCTCAAACCAGTGATAAAAACCCCATCTTTTTACCCTTGATGGCAACTACTTGATGTGTGCCTTGCTGCCCCTACTGTCACTCGGAAAGGTCACCACATGGTAGAACCCAAAGCCAAGCACTTCTGCCATTGCAAGAATCATAGATCTAGTTGGCCAATCAAAACCCAACACTCGGAGAGACTTACAAGGATATCAAATCATGCATATAAGAAATCAGCAAAGATTCAAATATATATCATAGATAATCTGATCTCAAATCCCCAATTCATCAGATCTCGACAAACACACCGCCAAACAAGATTACATCGGATAGATCTCCATGTAGATCATGGAGAACTTTATATTGAAGATCCAAGAGAGAGAAGAAGCCATCTAGCTACTAACTACGGACCCGTAGGTCTGAAGTGAACTTCTCACGAGTCATTGGAGGGGCGATGATGATGATGAAGAAGCCCTCCAACTCCAAAGTCCCCTCCGGCAGGTTGCCGGGAAGGGTCTCCAGATGATATCTCGCGGAAACGGAAGCTTGCGGCGGTGGAAAAGTATTTTCGAGGCTCCCCAGATTTTTTGCGGAATATTTGGGAAATTATAGGCCAAAGACCTAGGTCAAGGGGCGACCAGGGAGGCCCCAAGCCTGCCCACCGCCGCCTCCCCCTGGTGGCGGAGTCGGGGCTTGTGGGCTCCCTGGAGCCCACCTAGCTTGGCCGAAAAGCCCCCTGGTCTTCTTCCGTTCGGGAAAAAATCATTTTGGGGTTTTCTTCCGTTTGGACTCCGTTCCAAAATCAGATCTGAAAAGAGTCAAAAACACGGAAAAAACTGGAACTGGCACTTGGCACTGAATTAATAAGTTAGTCTCAAAAAAGATATAAAAGGTACATAAAACAACCAAAGAAGACAAGATAACAACGTGAAACCATCAAAAATTATAGATACGTTTGATACGTATCAAGCATCCCCAAGCTTAACTCCTGCTCGTCCTCGAGTAGGGAAGTGATAAGAATGAATTTTTGATGCTTTCATGCTACCTAGCATAGGTGTCCTTTGTAATTCCTCTTATGTGACGTGAATATTCATATCCATTAGATTCAAAACAATCGTTTGCTATTGACGTGGAAACAATAATAATTCAAGCAAACTAGCAAAGTAATCATGAACTTTCAAAATAACAAGGCCAAAAGAAAGTTATCCCTACAAAAGCATATAGTCTGGCTATGCTCTATCATCATTGTACAACGAATTTAAATCATGCACAACCCCGGTATCGGCCAAGTAATTGTTTCACACCCTTACTTTCTCAAACATTTTCAACTCTCACGCAATACATGAGCGTGAGCCATGGTTATAGCACTATAGATGGTGTGGAATGTAGTGGAGGTTGCAAGACAAAAAAGGAGAAGATAGTCAAATTAACTAGGCATATCAATGAGCTGTGGAGATGCACATGAATAGATATCAATGTGAATGAGTAGGGATTGCCATACAAATGATGCACTAGAGCTACGAGTATGCGAAAGCTCTTAAAGAAAACTAGTGGGTGTGCATCCAACTTGCTTGCTCACGAAGTCCTAAGGCAATTTTGAGGAAGCCTATCATTGGAATATACAGGCCAAGTTGTATAATGAAAATTTCCCACTAGCTATATGGTGGAGACAAAACGAGAGACTCTCAATCATGAAGATCATGGTGCTTTAATATGCACAAGTGTGGAAAAAGTGGTAGCATTGTCCCTTCTCTCTTTTTCTCTCATTTTTTTTATTTTGGTGGGCTCTTTGGCCTCTTTTTTATGGGCTTCTTTGGCATCTTTTATTTCCTCACATGGGACAATGCTCCATTAATGATGATCATCACACTTTCAACTCAAAACTTAGAGCAACTATGACTTTATATGGAATACCTTTGGAAGTGTACCGTGGCAATGATCTAGCATGGCATAGACATCAATGGAAACATCATGCTAGCTATATTAGGATCGTGCAAAGGCAAAGTAGACGTGGTGGCACATGTCATGGTGGTAGTTGCATGGCAATATATCTCGGAGTGACTTTGAAAAAGCCATAATAGGTCGGTATGGTGGCTGTTTTGAGGGAGGCTAATGGTGGGTTTTGTGCACCGGCGAAAGTTGCACGGCACAAAGAAGATAGTGATGGTGGAAGGTGAAAGTGCATCTAAACCATGGACTCAACATTAGTCATGAAGAACTCATATACTTGTTGTAAAAGTTTTATTAGTAATCGAAACAAAGCATTCAACGCATACTCCTAGGGGAAGGGTTGGTAGGTATAAACCATCGCGCGATCCCGACCGCCACGCAAAGGATGACAATCAATATACTGATCATGCTCAGATTTCTTCACATAGTGGTTCACCATATGTGCATGCTAAGGGAATCACTAACTTCAACACAAGTATTTCTAGATTCACAACACCTTACTAGCATGACTTCAATATTACCATAACCACAACTCAAAACTAATTGAGATGAATCAAACTTCTCTAACTATTCAATGCACATGAAGGTGGAAGTTTTCGTATCCCTTTGGATAACTACCCCTTTTGAGACTACTTTCAAAGCATAGATCAACTACCAAGCCACACACCGCTGCACTCTAAAAGATATAAGTGAAGCACATAGAGCAAAAGTATCTAGCTCAAAAGATATAAGTGAAGCACATGTGAGCTGAATTGTCTACCAAAAGATATAAGTGAAGCTCGAAAAAATCGCGGTGTGTGCATGTATCTCTCTAGGTCTGCAGCAAGGATGATTGTGACACAACAAAAATAAAAGACTCCTACGATATAAGATGCTCCAAGCAAAAACACATAACATGTGGTGAATAAAAATATAGCCCCAAGTAACGTTACCGATGGATTGAAGATGAGAGAGGGGATGCCTTCCCGGGGC
Organism: Hordeum vulgare subsp. vulgare; assembly: GCF_904849725.1. Lineage (NCBI taxonomy): Eukaryota > Viridiplantae > Streptophyta > Magnoliopsida > Poales > Poaceae > Hordeum > Hordeum vulgare. Next base: position 472,890,265 of record NC_058520.1, read on the forward strand.
ATCCCCAAGCTTAGGCTTTTATGGCATCCTTGAATCTCTTGGGGTGCCTTGGGCATCCCCAAGCTTGAGCTCTTGCCACTCATTATCTCTTTGTCCATAAGAACTTCACCCAAGACTTGAAAACTTCACAACACGAAACTTAAACAGAAACTCGTGATAACATTAGTACAAGAAAGCAAACCACCACTTCCTTAGGTACTGTAGCAAACTTAAATTCTACTTGTGCTGATGTTGGGTTACTGTACTTTCAATCTTCCATGGCTAATACCCCCCGATACTATCAATAGTTTCATCAAAATAAACAACCAACACAACAAAAACAGGATCTGTTAACAGCAGACCAGTCTGTAGCAATTTGTATATTTCGTATACCTATGGTACTTCAAAAATTATGAAAAATTGCGACAGTCTGAAGAATTTGCGTAACAATCAGAAGAAAAAACAATCAACTCAAAAGCTCTTACAGAGAAAAAAAAACAAAAATTCTTTTCGCGAGCAGAAAGTTTCTGTCTTTTCCAGCATGACCAAACGATCATCCCCAAGACGAATCATAACGGTTTTGCTTGGCACAAACGCAAAAAGAAACACAAAAAACACAATCATAACAGAATTATGAAAGTGTGTAAAACACAAAACAGAAAGAAAAAGGATAGATTCGTTGGGTTGCCTCCCAACAAGCGCTTTTGTTTAACACCCTTAGCTAGGCGAAAATGGTGGAATCACGTATAGTCATGTTTGGTGCTCAAACCATAAGTAGTGTGATCATTTATCATCTTAAGGTTTTCGTCTTTATTAGATGACTCGCCACTAGCTTTAGGAACAAAAACAGGCTTGACGGTGTTTTTGAGAGTAAGATTTGGAGTATTTTGGACAGCGGCAAAAGCGGAACCCAAGTTGGTTATGACATCTTCTAATTTGCCAACTCTAGAAGAATCATTCACTATAAGTTCCTTCTCCTTTAAATTTTTCAAAAAGTTCCCCACTTTGGATCCGTACTAAGTAATTTGATTGTGGATCTTTCTATCCAAACCCTCAATAAGTTCAACTGTGGCAATTTTGTTTTCAATAGCGTCAAGCCTTTGCATCATGTGTTCCAAGGTCAAGATAGTTCCATTAACCATGAGCGGGAGTGAGCCTACCAAATTAATGATAGCTCTATAGGAGTCAACAGTATGGCTCCCCAAAAAGTTCCCGCCTACAATGGTATCAAGGATATATCTATTCCAAGGAGAAATTCCAACATAGAAACTGCGAAGGAGGACGGTAGTGGATTCCTTACGAGTAGATCTAATTTGAGCATTGCAAATCCTGTACCAAGCGTCGTTCAAATTTTCTTCCTCATTCTGCCTGAAATTGAGAACTCCATTTTCAGGGGTGTCGTTTGGAGTGGCGGGTCTAGCCATTGATGGACTATCTCACGGACAAACGAGCAGGAAGAGAGAATGAAACGGGCAAAAGAAAACGACGAAGGAGAAAGGCAAAAGAAAACGTCAAATGTGAAGTAGGGGAGAGGAAAACGAGAGGCAACTGGCAACAAAAGTAAATGCAAGAGAAGAGTTTGTGAGACCTACTTGGATAGATCTTGTTTTCTCCTCCCTGGCAACGGCGCCAGAAATACTTCTGCTACTGCAACAAAAGACCTTCCAATGGCGCCAGAAATAGGCACGTCGATGGGTGAATACTTGGCTTGATCCTTCTGTTGCGGCTACGCCTTAAGGGACTTCCTAGGCAAGTATGCAAAGGATTTCCCCCGTGGCCTTGGAGCCTTGCGTTGGTGTTCCCTCGAAGCGAAAAGGAGGGTGTAGCGTAGCGGTGGTAAGTACTTCCCTTAGTTTGAGAACCAAGGTATCAATCTGGTGGAGGAGTATCTCAAGATCCTGCACAAACACAACAACTTGCTCCCAACGCTATGAAGGGGTTGTCAATCCCTTATAGATTGTTTGCCAAGTGAGAACTGAAAGCAACAAAGTAACAAAGCAAAGTAAAAGCGGAGGTGTAAATGATGGATGTGAATAGACCCGGGGGCCGTGGTGTTTACTAGTGGCTTGTCTCATGAAAGCAAGTAGACGGTGGGTGAACAAATTACTATCGAGCAATTGATAGAACCGCGCAAAGTCGTGACGATATCTATGCAATGATTGTTTCTATAGGCATCACGTGCGAAACAAGTAGACATATACTTTCTGCATCTACTACTATTACTCCACACGTCGACCGCTATCCAGCATGCATCTAGTGTATTAAGTCCATAAGAACAGAGTAACGCCTTAAGCAAGATGACATGATGTAGAGGGATAATCTCAAACCAATGATAAAACCCCCATCTTTTTACCCTTGATGGCAACTACTTGATGTGTGCCTTGTTGCCCCTACTGTCACTGGGAAAGGTCACCACATGGCAGAACCCAAAACCAAGCACTTCTCCCATTGCAAGAATCATAGATCTAGTTGGCCAAACAAAACCCAAGACTCGGAGAGACTTACAAGGATATCAAATCATGCATATAAGAAATCAGCAAAGACTCAAATATATCTCATAGATAATCTGATCACAAATTCACAATTCATCAGATCTCGACAAACACACCGCCAAAGAAGATTACATCGGATAGATCTCCATGAAAATCATGGAGAACTTTGTATTGAAGATACAAGAGAGAGAAGAAGCCATCTAGCTACTAACTACGGACCCGTAGGTATGAAGTGAACTACTCACGAGTCATTGGAGGGGCGATGATGATGATGAAGAAGCCCTCCAACTCCAAAGTCCCCTCCGGCAGGGTGCCGGGAAGGGTCTCCAGATGAGATCTCGCGGAAACGGAAGCTTGCGGCGGCGGAAAAGTATTTTCGAGGCTCCTCTGATTTTTTGCAGAATATTTGGGAATTTATAGGCCAAAGACCTAGGTCAGGGGGTGGCCAGGGAGGCCACAATCCTGCCCATCGCCGCCTCCCCCCTGTTGGCGGAGTGGGGGATTGTGGGCTCCCTAGAGCCCACCTGGCTTGGCCCAAAAGCCCCTGGTCTTCTTCCATTCCGGAAAACATCATTTCGGGGTTTTTCTTCCGTTTGGACTTCGTTCCAAAATCAGATCTGAAAAGAGTCAAAAACACGGAAAAAACAGGAACTGGCACTTGGCACTGAATTAATAAGTTAGTCCCAAAAAAGATATAAAAGGTACATAAAACAACCAAAGAAGACAAGATAATAGCGTGAAACCATCAAAAATAATAGATACGTTTGAAACGTATCAAGCTTCTCCCATTTCCACTCACGTATTGACAAAGGTTCAAGTAACCCTGCTCGCTTCTCATGTTATGCCTTTACTCGTTGACAAACATCGCATATTGAACATGTTCGGCAATATCCTTCTTCATGCCTGTCCACCAGAAACTTTCCTTCAAGTCTAGATACATCTTGGTGTTGTCTGGGTGTATCAAGTATGGTGAATCATGGGCCTCTTGAAGTATCAACTTCCTAAGCTCTGGGTCATTGGGTACGTAGATATGGTCCTCAACCATAGAGTTTTGTGTTCATCCTCACGAAAACCTTTAGCTTTCCCGTCTTTCATTCTTTGCTTTATCTCGGCTATTTCCTTGTCCGCCTTCTGGGCTTCACGGATCTTTTCGGTCAAAGTGGACTTAACCTCCAATGTGGCAACATATCCTCTTGGAACTATTTCCAATTTGATCTCTCGGAGATCGTCGGCTAACTCCTGGGGTAATCCTCCCGCTACGATTGTGTTCACACAACTCTTACGGCTCAAAGCATCTGCTACAACATTTACCTTTCCTGGGTGATAATGCAATCTCATGTCATAGTCCTTGTTCAACTCTAGCCATCTCCTCTGTCTGAGGTTCAACTCTTTCTGCGTGAAGATATACTTCAGGCTCTTGTGATCCGTGTAAATATCACAACTATTTCTGATTAGGAAATGTATCCAGGTCTTGAGTGCGTGCACTACGGCTGCTAGCTCCAAATCATGTGTCACATAGTTAAACTCGTGAGGTCGTAGCTGCCTGGACGCATATGCTACAACATTTCAATCCTCCATGAGCACTCCTCCAAGTCCTTGATGTGAGGCACCATAATAAACTTGGAAGTCCTTCCGAATGTTCGGCAAAATCAACACTGGGGCTGTAACCAAACGTATCTTCAATTGCTGAAAACTGGCTTCACATTCCTTGGTCCAAATGTACTTGGATTTCTTCTTCAATAACTTCGTCATGGGCTTGGCAATCTTCGAGAAGTTCTCGATAAACCTCCGGTAATATCCGGCAAGTCCGAGAAAACTGCGGATGTCCTTAACTGTGGTGGGTGCCTTTCATTCGTTGACTGCTCCAACCTTGGCAGGATCCACTGCTATTCCATCTCCAGAAATAATGTGTCCGAGGAATCCGACTTCCTTCAACCAAAATTCACATTTGCTGAACTTGGCATATAACTGATGCTCTCGATGCTTCTTCAAAACTAAACGCAAGTGTTCCTTGTGTTCTTCCTTGTTCTTGGAGAATATCAATATATCATCGATGAAGACCACGACAAACTTGTCTAGATATTCCATAAATACCTTGTTCATCGTACTCATAAAATATGCAGGAGCATTCGTCAAACTAAATGACATGATTGTGTACTCATATAGACCATACCTTGTGGTGAAGGCTGTCTTCGGTATGTCTTGTTCATGAATTTTCAACTAATGATACCATGATCGAAGATCTATCTTGGAGAATACTCTGGCTCCAACTATCTGACCAAATAAATCGTTAATCATCGGTAGAGGGTACTTGTTCTTGATAGTCACCTCGTCCAGTGCACGATAATCAACTACCATCCTCAAGGTTTTATCCTTCTTCTCCACCAAGAGAACTGGGGCTCCCCAAGGTGACGAACTTGGGCGAATGTAGCCTTTCTCCAGTAACTCCTTGATCTGCTTGTTGATTTCCTCCAAATCATTTGCGGGCATCCAATAGGGTCTCTTGGATATTGGGCCTGTCCCTCGCAATAACTCAATCAGAAATTCAATCTTTCTATCTGGTGGCATGCCTGGCAATTCCTCTGTGAATACATTGGTAAGTCTTGTATAACGGGCACTTCCTCCTGAACAACTCCCGTGAGGGAATTCACCTAAGTACTCCTCAATGTGTGTCGGTATACATAATTAATCCTCTTCTGCTCTGGGGTGGTGAGCAAAATAGACTTACAGGCACAATCAAGGTTTCCTTCATACTTGGTCATCCAACCATGCCTATGATTACATCCGATCCCTCTGACTCTAAGATGATGAGGTCGGTGGGAAATATATGGTTTCCAATGTTGAGGTTCAATGTGTGGCATCCTATCCCTGTCGTCATCATGCCTCCTGAGGAACTGACCTTAATAGGCCGACTATGGGTTCTGGTGGTCAAACCATACTTTTCCACAACTACCCTTGATATGAATGAATGTGTTGCACCAGAATCATAAAGTACCAGTACTGGACGTGAATTTAACAAAAACTTACCAACCATAGTCTCGGGCTGATCATAGACATCCTCCACATCAATGTGGTTCACCTGAGCATGGGGAAAAAGGGTTTGGCTTCTTTGCTGGTGAATTGCCGTTGTCGTTGCCGTTTACATTTCCCTGCTTGTTGTGGGGACATTCAGTGGCATAGTGCCCCATCTTCTAGCACTTGAAACAGGTGATATGGCTCAGATCCTTTTGAGCTGGAGCGGGATGGTGCTGACTGCCATTACCTCCATTGCCATTCTTGAAGTTGTTGCTGTTGCGCTTGTTCCCATTTCCTCCATGGTTGTGCACGACATGGGTGTGGTGGGTGTGTCCTCCAAACTTACCGGGTCCTCCTCCGATATTCCCTGAATGAGAAGAGTAACAGGGCTTTTGCTGGGCTCCAGAGCTGTACTTCCAATATCCATACTTCCTTTTGCGGTTCTCGATCTGCTGCTGCTTTCCCTCTAAGATGAGGGCCTTACCTACCAGCTCCTGGTAGTTGTTGAAGGTAGCCACGGTCAGGTGAATGCTCAAATCATCATTGAGTCCTTCCATGAACTTTTCCTAATTGGCAGCATCATCGGCCACATCTCCAGGTGCATATCGGGCCAACATGCTGAATTCATCAACATACTGGGCCATAGAGCGATTTCCCTGGCGTAAGTTGTGGAACTCACGCTTCTTCAGACACATGGCTCCAGCTGAGACATGAGCGGTGCGGAAGGCCTGCTTGAACTGCTCCCAAGTCACACCGGGAATGGGGTATGTGGTGGTGTAGTTCTCCCACCATGTAGTTGCTGGTCCTTCAAGTTGGTGTGCGGGAAAGTGCACTTTTTTAGCTTCAGTGCATCTAGTGGTGATCGGTTCCCTCTCCATCTTGCGGAGCCAGACATCTGCCACAATGGGCTCAATGCTGCTGGAGAAGGTCGGGGGATTCAGCCTCAAAAAACGGGTGAGGTTGTCTGCCTGGGGTGGAGGGTGGTTGTTGTTATTGTTGGCCTGGTTCTGACTGATCAACTGCATGAGGGTATTCTGCTATTGGATCAACTGGGTGAGTTCCAATGAGAAGTTGGAGGCAGGGTCACACCGCGGAGGCATCTGGTGTTTTAGAGTGATGAGAATTAGAATAGAACAAGGGTCTAAAGAGAAATACACTACCCAGATGAAATGCAACAAACATCATCACACAAAACATTCATTCATTAATTCAACTCAAGGTTCAAACTTAGATACAATTTTGCGAATCCTAAACATCGGCCTAAACGTTTAACGATAAGGTAAAGATAACTTGGTGGTCTTGTCTATGTGACTTTCTCAAAAGTACATGGTGGTGGGTCTGTCGGTAGGGTTCTCTTTGTAGTCCTCCTCGTTGCTGATCAAGGGGGCCACGCCGCCTTCTGGGTGAAGATTTTCTTCCATGTCCAATTCCTACTCTAGGTACGCAACGCAAGTCTTCATCTTCTCGATCCTCTCCAGGAAGTCCTTCACTTCTTGTTCGTGCTCGTAGTGGGCTTCTCGGGCTTCTGCTTCGAGGTCAAGTTCATGGAGCATCATTTGCTTGATCTTCTTTGTGTCTTTGCTTACACGGAGATCCAGAGTCCTGATGTGTGTCTCCAATGTTTGGGCATAGGAGAGGATAGAGTCTTCAGTCTTGGTCTTTATGATTACTCCATCTTCTCTTCTCCGGGAGACCATGTAGAGGTCCGGAGAAATAGGGCATCCTTTGTATACCTCTTTGATATGCCCGAGTGCATAGTGAATCGCCATGTCCCTTCCGAGAATCTAGCTGGGTGCGATAAACTTGAAGTCAATGGGCTCTGTGTGATTCCCGAAGGTCCTTGCAGGGATGTGCACCTCAATCCTGTAGCGAGCGTCTGCTGGGAAAGACATGATTGGTTTCCCGGTGATGGTTGGCAGAGCAATCCTTATGTCCTTGGTGATTTGCACCAGCTCTTTTCCGAAGGGCATTGTTGCGTCGGGCTGGCAAAACTCCGTGACAAAAAAATGGGTTGAAGGTGGCCATCTAGAAATATTGGAAAGTCGGAGACAAGTAAGAATTGAGCAGAAGAGAATATAGAAGGTTGAAATATATAAGAAAAATTGTTTTCTTCCTAAGGCTTTTTCAATCCTAGAGGTTACGTACTACGATCAGTGTGTGCTCTGATACCATCTCTGTAGCGACCCGGCCTGAAACTATCAAGTCTCTGTTGTTTTTGTACCATCCCAAGATCATGTTGGTACACACACAATACATCAATGTATATATCGAGAGTTCAATCACACTTCTTTATTAATCGATATCTCATAACGAGTCCTTTACTACAATAAAGTGGCTAAATACCAACTCATGAGATAAAACTAATCGAAAACTAGCGGAAGCTTCAAAGGTAGTCGAGTCCATCTCACTCCAAGGGCATATCACCGAGCGTAGATCGTGTCCTCACTCCTGGTCGGAAAAGTACTCTATAACATGACACGTTGCAGCCATGTAGGTAAGCATATTGAATATGCCGGCAAGTCACAAAAGAGAGGGGTGACCATCTATACTATATGCATATATGGCAGGTGGGGCTGTAAATTTTAGCGGAAAGCAAATTTTTCCTACCACAAGAGAGGGGGCTGATACGTCCAAAATGTATCTATAATTTTTGATGGTTTCATGCTACTTTTATGCTTTTGATAATTGTTTTTATATTAAGTTTATTATTTATTTGGACTAACCTTTTAATAGTTGCAAAAGTGAACAATGTTCTTCTTTTACACTTTTATGTGTAGGAACTATCAAAAATAGAAGAGGAAACCTTGTTGGAGTAGAATTGGGACTTTCCTGAAATCTGTGTGAATACTCTTTTTAAAGATTGCCACGTTACGGGTCGAATACGACCTACAACGGAAATCTCACAGATGACAAACGTGTGGGTAATTTTATGTTGATAATTCTAGACATAAAATTCGGCCCATTTGGAGTTCGGACGCTCCAGGAAAGCCCGTTTTACTGGAGGACAAATATTTGATTACGGGATTACGGGAATCGATGACGTGATTGAGTTCAAGTTGTCCAGCTCTTACCATATTTGATGGATACAGCCAAGTGCTACTGCAACAAAAGACCTTCCAACGACGCCAAAAACAAGTGTGTTGATGGGAGACTATTCTTGTCTTGATACTCCTTAGCAACGGCGCCAGGAATCCTTTTGCTACGGCTATGCCTTTAGGGACTTCCTTGGCAAATATGCAAAGGATTCCCCCGTGGCCTTGGAGCCTTGCGCTGGTGTTCCCTCCAAGCGGAAAGGGTGATGTAGCACAGCGGCGGCAAGTATTTCCCTCAGTTTTGAGAACCAAGGTATCGATCCAGAGAAAGGATTGCTTCAATCCACAAGTACCTGCACAAACACAAAGAGATTGCACCCAATGCTATGAAGGGGTTGTCAATCCCTTATAGATTGTTTGCAAAGTGAGAACTGAAAGCAACAAAGAAAACAAAGCAAAGTGAAAGTGAAAGTGGAGACGATAGTTGTGAATAGACCCGGGGGGCGTATTCTGCACTAGTGGCTTCTCTCATGAAAGCAAGTAGACGGTGGGAGAACGAATTACTGTCGAGCAATTGATAGAACCGCGCAAAGTCGTGATGTTATCTAAGGCAATGATTATATCTATAGGCATCACGTCCAAAACAAGTAGACTGATACTTTCTACATCTACTACTATTACTCCACACGTCGACCGCTATCCAGCATGCATCTAGTGTATTAAGTCCAAAAGAACAGAGTAACGCCTCAAGCAAGATAACATGATCTAGATGGACAATCTCATATCTACGATAAAAGCCCATCTTGTTACCCTTGATGGCAACAGCATGATGTGTGCCTTGCTGCCCCTTCTGTCACTGGGAAAGGTCACCACACGGTATGAACCCGAAACCAAGCACTTCTCCCATTGCAAGAATCATAGATCTAGTTCGCCAAACAAAACCCAAGACTCGGAGAGACTTACAAGGATATCAAATCATGCATATAAGAAATCAACAAAGACTCAAATATAATTCATAGATAATCTAATCACAAATCCACAATTCATCGGATCTCGACAAACACACCGCCAAAGAGGATTACATCGGATAGATCTCCATGAAGATCATGGAGAACTTTGTATTGAAGATCCAAGAGAGAGAAGAAGCCATCTAGCTACTAACTACGGACCCGTAGGTCTGAAGTAGACTACTCACGAGTCATTGGAGACGCGATGATGTTGATGTAGAGGCCCTCCAACTCCAAAGTCCCCTCCGACAGGGCACCGGGAAGGGTCTCCAGATGAGATCTCGCCGAAACGGAAGCTTGCGGCGGCGGAAAAGTGTTTTCGTGGATGCCCTGATTGTTTTCTGGATTTTTAGGGAATTTATAGGCCAAAGAGCTAGGGAGGGGAGCGCCAGGGAGGCCACAAGCCTGGTTGCCGCGGGCCCCCCATGGCCGCGGCAACAGGGCTTGTGGGCTCCCTATGGGCCCACTGCCTTGGCCCTCAAGCCTCCCGATCTTCTTCCGTTCTGGAAAAATTTATTTCGGGGATTTTATTCAGATCTGAAAAGAGTCAAAAACACAGAAAAACCAGGAACTAGCACTTGGCACTGAATTAATAAGTTAACCCCAAAAAAGATATAAAAGGTATATAAAACATCCAAAGTTGACAAGGTAACAGCGTGAAACCATCAAAAATTATAGATACGTATCAAGCATCCCCAAGCTTAACTCCTGCTCGTCCTCGAGTAGGGAAGTGAAAAAGAATGACTTTTTGATGCTTTCATGCTACCTAACATAGATGTCCTTTGTAACTCCTCCTATGTGACGTGAATGTTCAGATCCATTAGATTCAAAACAATAGTTTGCTATTGACATGGAGACAATAATAATTCAAGCAAAGTAGCAAGGTAATCATGAACTTTCGAAATAACAAGGCCAAAAGAAAGTTATCCCTACAAAATCATAATGTCTGGCTATGATCTATCATCCTTGCACAACGAATTTAAATCATGCACAACACCGGTATTGGCCAAGTAATTGTTTTCACACCTTTACTTTCTCAAAAAAATTCAACTCTCACGCAATACATGATCATGAGCCATGGTTTTAGCACTATAAATGGTGTGGAGTGTGGTGGAGGTTGCAAGACAAACAAGGAGAAGATGGTCACATTGACTAGGCATACCAATGAGCTATGGAGATGCTCATCAACAGATATCAATGTGAATGAGTAAGGATTGCCATACAAATGATGCACTAGAGCTAAGAGTATGTGAAAGCTCTTAAAGAAGACTAGTGGGCGTGCATCCAACTTGCTTGCTCACGAAGACCTAAGGCAATTTTGGGGAAGCCTATCATTGGAATATACGTGCCAAGTTATATAATGAAAATTGCCCACTAGCTATATGGTGGTGACAAAACGAGAGACTCTCAATCATGAAGATCATGGTGCTTAATCTGCACAAGTGTGGAAGGATAGTAGCATTGTCCCTTCTCTCTTTTTCTCTTATTTTTTGGTGGGCTCTTGGCCTCTCTTTTTTTATTTTTTATTTTTTTGGTGGGCATCTTTGGCCTCTGTTATTTCCTCACATGGGACAATGCTCCATCAAGGATGATCATCACACTTACAACTCAAAACTTAGAGCAATAATGACTCTATATGGAATGCCTTCGGTAGTGTACCGTGACAATGATCTAGCATGGCATAGACATCAATGGAAACATCATGCTAGCTATCTTACGATCATGCAATAGCAATGTAGAAGTGGTGGTACATGTCATGGTGGTAGTTGCATGGCAATATATCTTGGAATGGCTTTGAAAAATCCATAGTAGGTAGGTATGGTGGCTGTTTTGAGGGAGGCTATTGGTGGGTTTTGTGCACCGGCGAAAGTTGCACGGTACTAAAGAAGATAGTGATGGTGGAAGGTGAAAGTGCATCTAAACCATGGACTCAACATTAGTCATGAAGAACTCATATACTTGTTGCAAAAGTGTTAGTAGTAATCGAAACAAAGCATTCAACCCATACTCCTAGGGGAAGGGTTGGTAGGTATAAACCATCGCGCGATCCCGACCGCCACACAAAGGATGACAATCAATAGACTAATCATGCTCAGACTTCATAACATAGCGGTTCACCATACGTGCATGCTACAGGAATCACTAACTTCAACACAAGTATTTCAAGATCCAGAACACCTTACTAATATAACTTCAATATTACCATAACCACAACTCAAAACTAATTGAGATGAATCAAACTTCTCCAACTACTCAATGCACATGAAGGTGGAAGTTTTCATATCCCTTTGGATAACTACCGTTTTTTAGACTACTATCAAAGCATAGATCAACTACCAAGCCATGCACTGCTGTGCTCTAAAATATATAAGTGAAGCACAAAGAGCAAAATCAACTAGCTCAAAAGATATAAGTGAAGCACATATGAGCTGAATTGTCTAACCAAAGGATATAAATTAAGCTCAACAAAATCATGGTGAGTGCATGTCTCTCTCTCTAGGTGTGCATCAAGGATGATTGTGACACAACAAAAATAAAAGACTCCTATGATACAAGACGCTCCAAGCAAAACACATATCATGTGGTGAATAAAAATATAGCCCCAAGTAACGTTACCGATGGATTGAAGACGAAAGAGGGGATGCCTTCCCGGGGCATCCCCAAGCTTAGGCTTTTACGACATCCTTGAATCAACTTGGGGTGCCTTGGGAATCCCCAAGCTTGAGCTTTTGCCACTCTTTATCTCTTTGTCCATAAGAACTTCACCAAAAACTTGAAAACTTCACAACACGAAACTTAAACAGAAACTCGTGATAACATTAGTATAAGAAAGCAAACCACCACTTCCTTAGGTACTGTAGCAAACTTAAATTCTACTCATGTTGATGTTGGGTTACTGTATTTTCAATCTTCCATGGCTAATACCCCCCGATAGTATCCATAGTTTCATCAAAATAAGCAACCAACTCAACAAAAACAGAATCTGTTAACAGCAGACCAGTCTGTAGCAATCTGTATTCTTCGTATACTTCTGGTATTTCAAAAATTCTGAAAAATTACGACAGTCTGAAGAATTTGAGTAGCAATCAGCAGCAAAAAGAATCAACTCAAAATATCTTACGAAAAAAATGAAAATTCTTTTCGTGAGCTGAAAGTTTCTGTCTTTTCCAGCATGACCAAACGATCATCCCCAAGACTAATCATAATGGTTTTACTTGGCACAAACTCAAAAGAAATATAAAAAACACAATCATAACAGAATTATGAAAGTGTGGAAAACACATAACAGAAAGAAAAAGGATAGATTCGTTGGGTTGCCTCCCAACAAGCGCTATTGTTTAACGCCCTTAGCTAGGCAAAAGGTGATGGAATCACGTATAGTCATCTTTGGTGCTCAAACCATAAGTAGCCCTCATCATAGATTCATAAGTCAATCTTATTTTCTTTCTCGGAAAATGCTCCATGCCCTTCTTTAGAGGAAATTGAAATCTAATATTCCCTTCCTTCATATCGATGATAACACCAATAGTCCTTAGGAAAGGTCTACCAAGAATAATGGGACATGAAGGATTGCAATCTATGTCAAGTACAATGAAATCCACAGGTACATAGTTCTTATTTACAACAATAAGAACATCAGCGATCCTTCCCATGGATTTCTTGACAGTAGAATCCGCAAGATGCAAATTAAGAGAACACTCTTCAATCTCATGAAAACCAAGAATATCACATAAAGACTTTGGAATCGCGGAAACACTAGCACCCAAATCACACAAAGCATTGCATTCATAGTTTTTTATTTTGATTTTGATAGTAGGTTCCCACTGATCATGAAGTTTTCTAGGTATAGAGACTTCTAATTCGAGCTTCTCTTCAAGAGATTTCATCATAGCATCTAAGATATGTGCGGTAAAGGCTTTGCTTTGGCTATAAGCATGTGGAGAGTTTGCAATGGATTGCATCAAAGAAATGCATTCAAACAAGGAGCAACTATCATAATTGAGTTCCTTGAAATCCAAAGTGGGAGTTTCATTACTACCCAAAATTGTGATTTCTTCTACTCCACTCTCCACACCTTTATCATCAAGATAGGTGGGCTCCGAATCATTGGGGCGTTTTTCAACCGAAGTGGATTCATATCCAGCCCCTTCATTAATAGGTTTGACACGAGAAAACAAAGATTCAAGAGGAGTCACACCAAGCACTTTAAGATCTTCGTGATTTGCATCACTAGAACGCACCCTTTTAAACCATTCATGCCTAGCGCGAATTTGGGCGGTTATTTCTTTGATCTCATTCATGGAGACACGCATAGCTTTTAAAGTTTCATCCAAGTTGACCTTGGGAGAAGCACATCTAACTTTCAAAGCATCAATATCACAAGACATCCTATCAACGCTCTTAGCCAAATCGTCTATTTTGAGTAGTTTTTCCTCTATGGACGCATTGAAAATCTTTTGAGAGTTGATGAACTCTTTGATATCACTCTCTAAATCAGAGGGTAATTTGTTGTGATTTCCATAAGTGTTGTTGTAGGAATTTCTATAATTGTTAGAGGAGTTACTAGGAAAAGGCCTAGGAACATAGTTTCCTCTAAAAGCATTGTTGTTGCCAAAATTGTTACTACCAACAAAATTAACGTCCAAACTAGCGTTGCTACTCTCAGTCAAGGAAGATAGTGGCATGTCATTAGGATCTAAAGGAGCATTTCTACTAGTAACCAAATTCATCAACTCGTCCATCTTAGCACTAAGCGAGTTAATTTCTTCTATAGCGTGTACCTTTTTGCTAGCAGGTGACCTTTCAGTGTGCCACTGAGAGTAGTTGGTCATGATATTGTCTAGGAGTTTTGTAGCGTCTCCTAACGTGATTTCCATGAATGTTCCACCTGAGGCGGAGTCCAAGATACTGCGAGAAGAAAAATTTAAACCAGCGTAAAAGATTTGTATAATCATCCACAAACTCAAGCCATGAGCGGGACAATTTCTAATCATTAACTTCATCCTCTCCCAAGATTGTGCAACGTGTTCATGATCAAGTTGCTTGAAATTCATGATATCGTTATGTAGAGATATAATCTTAGCCGACAGAAAATACTTGGATATATAAGCATCTTTGCACTTATCCCAAGAATCGATACTATTTTTAGGCAAAGAAGAAAACCAAGTTTTTGCGCGATCTCGCAACGAGAAAGGAAAAAGCTTCAACTTAATGACGTCAGTATCCACATCTCTTTTCTTTTGCATATCGCAAACCTCAATGAAGGTATTGAGATGGGATGTGGCATCTTCACTAGGAACACCAGAGAATTGCTCTTTCATGGTTTCATGCTATTATCTTGATGGTTTTTGATGGTTTCATGCTATTATCTTGTCAAACTTTGGATGTTTTGCATGCCTTTTATATATTTTTTGGGACTAACTTATTAACTCAGTGCCAAGTGCCAGTTCCTATTTTTTCCATGTTTTTGACCCCTTTAAGAGGATATTTTGAAACGGAGTCCAAACAGAAGAAAACCCCCGAAAAGATTTTTCTCGAACGGAGTAAGATCGGGAAGCTTGAGAGCCAAGGCAGGGGAGCCTCAGGGGCCCCACAAGCCCCCACCCCGCGACCAAGGGGGACGCCGCGCCATCGAGGCTTGTGGGCCCCCTAAGCACCCCCTGACCTTGGGGTTGCGCCTATAAATTCCCTAAAAATCCCAAAAAATCAGGAGATCATCGAAAGTACTTTTTCGCCGCCGCAAGCTTCTATTTCTACAAGATCCCATCTGGGGCACGTTCTGGTGCCCTGCTGGAGGGGGGATTCGGACACGGAGGGCTTCTTCAGCAACACCATGACCTCTCCGATGATGCGTGAGTAGTTCCCCATAGACCTACGGGTCCATAGCTAGTAGCTAAATGGCCTCTTCTCTCTCTTGGATCTTCAATACAAAGTTCTCCATGATTGTGACGCCCTCGGCTTAATCGTACGCTAATCATACACGCAAATGCGTACGACCAAACCCAAGGACTCACGGGAAGATATCACAACACAACTCTAGACACAAATAAAATAACATCAGCTTCATATTACAAGCCAGGGGCCTCGAGGGCTAGAATACGAAAGCTCGATAAACACACGAGTCAGCGGAAGCAACAAATATCTGAGTACAGACATAAAACATGGGGTGCCTTAGAGAAGGCTAGCACAAAAGATACAACGATCGATCGAGGCGAGGCCTCCTGCCTGGGAACCTCCTAACTACTCCTGATCATCAGCGGCCTCCACGTAGTAGTAGGCACCGTTGGGGTAGCAGTCGTCGGCGGCGGGGACCTCCATCTCCTGGGCTCCATCATCTGGTCGCAGCAACGGATCAAGGGGACAAGGGGGAAGCAAAGCAGCGGTGAGTACTCATCCAAAGTACTCGCAAGTCTTACATCAGAACTATTCTAAATATGCATCAGTATCAAAGAAGGGGGGGTGTATATGTGGACTGACTGCAGCAATGCGAGAATAGAGAGAGCACGCCTAGTCCTATCGAAGACTAGCATCTTCTGGGTCTTGCAGCAATAGACGAGAGTAGAACAGGGGTAACATTAATAGTCATATTGTTGCAGCAATATTAAAGTGAGGTCACGCCTAAAGATCCTCCCTCGACTCCCTGCGAGGAAGCAATCCCGAGGCAAACTAACTCCAGTTAAGTAACAATTGTAGTTGTAAAAGATCGGGGCACAACTCCAAGTCGTCCTGTAACCGTGGACACGGCTATCCGAATAGTTAATTTTCATCCCTGCAGGGGTGCACCACATGTCCCACCACGCTCGATAACACTCTGGCCGCACATACTTTTCTGGGTCCAGCCCGGCCTCGGAATATCGACACGTCGCAGCCCCACCTAAGACTAATCAGAGAGGCCAGCCCGCCGGTCTAACTCCTAAGCACAAAGGGTTCGTCGGCCCAGTTCCCCTTCACGCTCCTGCACGTGGCGTGGGCGGCCGACGTCAGTCCTAGCATCCCTTAATCACAAGCGCGATGCATCTCGGGACCACTCGGGCACGCGCCGCTACATTGCTGGCATCTGAAAAGCTTCGGCTGATACCGCGACGCCGAGTACCCATAATTCTTCCCGCGTATCCGGTTAGTGCGAAAAGGTCTCTGACCAACCGAGATCAAATACCCAAATCCATTAACATTTTAATTAGGCCAACAACACAATCTCACGGGAATCCACCCGTCTTACAACTAATCACCGAAGATCCCAGTAACATGGTCGAGTAACTGTGTGGTTGTAACATCGGGGGGGATCCGAGGTATCACCCTCGTTGGATTCTGAACGATGTACCCGTCAAGGTGGGCTTAGAGGAATCACCCTCGGGGGTCCCACACTTGAGGGGTTGCACGACAGGGGCGTCATCGGGAATGGTGAAAGAGGAATCGCCCTCGATAACCACGACCGACTAGCTATACTACACAGATATCATCAGGAGTACTTAGCGAGGTGTCACCCTCGGTACCCGATAGTATCCCTATAGCGTCGTACAACGAAGGGGGTGAATGTGCTGTGTCGGGTCTGGCTCCTCGATCAGAGATCGAGATTTGAAAACAAGCGGGGCAACTGAACTACGGGGTCAGAGGGGATGACTGCTCCACCTATACTAAGCAGATTAAAGGTACAGGACTGAAAGTAGCAGTTCATCAAAAATAGGCTATGCATCAGATATAGGAGCTAACTACAACAGTAGCAAAATACTAATGCAATCAGTAGGAAGAAAAACATAGGCGATATAGGAATGATCAAGGGGGCGGGGGTGGTTTGCTTGCCTTGCTGCTCTGCGGCAAAGGACTGATCGACAGGGTCGTAGATGTACCCGGCAGCAGCGTCAGTCTCGGGGTCTACCGGTAAGAAGAGGGGGAAGAAACAATAAATAATAGCACCGATGCAACACAAAGCATGACATGGAAAGATGTAGGCTAGACAAGAGCTAACGCAGCAACATCCGTCATAGACGGGTCGGAAGAATATCTGACGATATTTTTCCGGGTCTCGGGCTACTACCGGTAATACTGGAAATGATGGAAATGTTCCATGTTTGCTATGCTAGGGACGCGTGACAAACGAATGGACTGTGTATCCGGGTTCGTCTCGTTCTGCTAATCAGCTTTCATGTTGAAAATACTTTGATCTGACTTATGGATTATTTTATATTAATTTTCAAAGTTTTATTTTATTTAGGAATTAAAAACAGATTTAGCTATTTTAATAAAATCCCATTATGACATCATCGCGATGTCATGCTGACATCAACATTTGACTGGTCAACTGACCAGCGGGTCCCGAACGTCATAGGCACAAGTTTTAATTAAGACTAAATATTATTTAATCAGATTAATTTAGTGGGGGACCCACGTGTCATACTCTAATTATTCTAATTAATTAATTTTAACTAATATATCTATTTATTTATATAATAAAAACATTATTTTTATTTTAACTATCGCGTGGGGCCTCCCTGTCATAGACACCGGGTGCGTTGGCCCCACCGGTAAGTGACCCTAGGCCAAAAAAACACATTTTAATCACAAATACATAACCATACAAATGTCGTATTTCTCCACATGCCTATATACGCAAATACATACATAAATATGGGTATCAAATACATACATACATACATACGGAATACAACATTTGTTTTTTTATTTTCTCTCAAAACTCTCATCTCCCTCTCTCTGTTAACAAATATAGCAGAGAGGTTCTTTGCTAACTCCACATAGAAGAACCAAATGTTCAATCCTTCCTACCGGAATCTACCATCGACGGATCGAAGCCTCGTTTGCCGGAACGGAACCAGGACGGCGAGGAGATCGACATGGTGGGAGGAGCCCGAGGAGGGGCTCACCGACGTTGACGGGAGGGGCCGGTGAAGCCGGAGTTCGCGGGAAGGGGCGGAGGAGATGGCGTGGAGGCAGACGAGGCGGTGACGGTGACGGTGACGGCGCGGTTCCGGTGGTGAAGGGGACGGTGATGATGGTGGTGACGCGCCGGCGAGGGGGAGCCGGCCGGATCCGGCGAGGTGGAGATGTCTCCCTGCCCGGTCCCTCCTGGACCGAGCGGGAGGAAAGCCAACGGGGGCGGGGGTTGGGGCCGAGAGGGTTCCCGCCGGCGGGGCTCCTCGAGGCTGCCGAGGGAGAGGAGGGGGAGGCCGTAAGGGGGGCCACCGGGGGAGGTAGAGGGGGCCAACGGGGGGGCTGGTGCCGGCGGGGTGACGAGGGGGCGGGACCTCGGCCGACGAGGGAACCGGGAGGACCGGTCGACGAGGCCCTAGGGACTGGGGCTCGAGAGGGAGCCGGAGGGGGCCGCCGGCGGTAGGAGCGCAGGGGAGAGGCGAGGTGGATGGGGCTTGTGGGGCGACCTGGGAGGGAGTGCGCAGGGGTTGGGAGAGTCGTGGGGGAGGGAGTCACGGGAGAGAGAGGGATCTCTCGTGGGGGGCGCTGTCGGTGGGGGTGGGGCCCCCCACGAGGGGGAGGCTGGCGGCGCTAAGGGGAGGGAGGGAGCGAGGCAGAGGCTCCCTCGCCAGGGGGGCGCTAGGGTTTGGAGGGGTGGGGCGGCCGGCTGGGCCATTTGGCCCAGTTGGGCCGGTTGGTTTTGTTTATTTTTTTTCTTTCACTATTTATTTTACTATTTGATTTTTCTTTTTAAAAACTTTCTTTTTCTTTATACTTTATTTTATCATTATTATTTTTAATACTTTCCTTTTTATATATATCCTTTTAATATTTGTAATGAACTTGTAAAGTATTTTTCTTTTGTTTTCAAATTTTGAATCCGGATAGACTTGAATCAACGCGGGTCTGAGATGGGACTTCTCGATGATGTGGCATCATTAGCGGGTGATCATTGTAGCTTAATTACAATAATTACTGTAGCAAAAGTCGAGGATGTCACAATTCTCCCCTACTAACAAGAATTCTCGCCCCGAGAATTAAGAGGTAGAGGGAAAGAGCCCGGGGTATTCATCACGAAGATGATCCTCGCGTTCCTAAGTGGCTTCATCTTCAGAGTGATTTGACCACTGCACCTTAAGGAACTTAGTGACCTTGCGACGAGTCTTACGTTCAGCTTGGTCGAGAATGCGGACCGGATGCTCTTTATAAGAGAGGTCTTGTTGTAGTTCAAGCATATCGTGATCCACTTCTCGAATAGGGTCCTTGAAGCAGCGACGGAGCTGAGAAACATGGAAGACATCGTGAACATGAGAAAGGTTCACCGGCAGTTCTAATTGATAAGCCACTCTTCCACGCCTTTCGAGAATAGTGAAAGGACCAATATAACGAGGAGCTAACTTGCCCTTGATTCCAAAACGGTGTGCACCTCTCATTGGTGTGACACGAAGATAAGCCTTTTTGCCAGGTTGATAGACCATATCTTGATGATGACGGTCATACTGACCCTTCTGACGAGACTGAGCAGCCTTCAGATTCTCATGAATAATGCGGACTTGATCTTCGGCATTTTGAATAATATCCGGACCGAAGAGTGATCGTTCCCCAGTTTCTGACCAATTCAGAGGAGTTCGACACCTTCGCCCATATAATACTTCGAAAGGGGCCATCTTCAGACTAGCTTGATAGCTATTGTTGTAAGAGAACTCGGCATACGGGAGAGATTCCTCCCATTTCTTACCGAAAGAAATGACACAAGCTCGAAGCATGTCCTCGAGAATTTGGTTGACTCGTTCAACTTGTCCCTGGGATTGAGGATGAAATGCAGTGCTGAAGGACAGATGAGTCCCCATAGCCTTCTGAAAACTTTCCCAGAATTTTGAAGTGAACAAGCTGCCACGGTCCGAACTGATTACCAACGGAATACCGTGAAGTGAAACAACTCTTGACATATAAAGATCTGCCAGCTGACTAGCATTAATCGTTTCTTTGACGGCCAGGAAATGTGCAACTTTGGACAGTCGATCAATGACGACTAGAATAGCATCATTACCTTTCTGAGATCTGGGAAAACCAGTGACGAAGTCCATTTCAACATGGTCCCATTTCCACTCGGGAATAGAGATAGGTTGCAGAGTTCCAGCAGGCTTTTGGTGTTTTGCTTTGATACGCCGGCATATATCACATTCTGCCACATAGCATGCAATGTTTTGTTTCATATTGGGCCACCAGAATCTTTGCCGGATGTCTTGGTACATCTTGGTACTACCCGGATGAATAGACAATGGTGTGTCATGAGCTTCTTCCATCACCTTCCCAGTCATCCTGAGATTTTCCTTCTTATTTGGGACGAATAGGCGACCCTTGAAATACAAGGCGCCACCTTCATCAACAGTGAAAAAGGAGGGTTTACCCTTCGCAATATAGCTCTTAATCCTGTCGACATCATCGTCAAAGTCTTGAAGATTCTTTATGGAGCTCACAAGATCTGGTTCAACCACTAGGTTACTGAGGGAACCCTGATTAACAACACGAAGGTTCATCTTTTGACAATCTTCAGGAGGGGGAACAAGGTAACCCTGAGGAACAATGTGGAGGTTCAGCTTACGGAATTCCTCTTGCAGACGATCGTGAACCTGATGAACCTGGAGGTGGTTGCAGTATGACTTGCGACTTAAGGCATGAGCCATTACATTAGCCTTGCCAGGGGTATATGATATACTACAGTCAAAATCTGCTATACGCTCCATCCATCTTTGTTGACGCAGGTTCAACTCCGGTTGAGTGAACAAGTACTTCAGACTTTGATGGTCGTGTAGATTTCACAGCGATTACCGACAAGGTATTGTTGCCATTCCTTCAATGCATGAATGACTGCGGCAAGCTCGAGATCATGAACTGGGTAGTTCTCTTCATGAGCACGCAGTTTACGTGAAGCATAAGCGATCACCTTGCGATCCTGCATTAGGACACAACCTATTCCTTGACGAGAAGCATCACAGTATATGACGAAATCCCTTTTCGTATCTGGAGGAGCAAGTACTGGAGCGGACGTCAGTTTGTCCTTGAGCGCCTGGAACTTTCCTGACATTTATCAGTCCATTCATACTTAACACCCTTGTGAAGCAGGTTGGTTAAGGGCTTCGGAATCTTGGAGAAGTTCTCGACAAATCGACGGCAATAGCTGGCGAGTCCGAGAAAACTTCTGACTTGCTTGACATTCTTCGGGGGAGTCCAGTCAAGAATAGCTTGAATTCGTTCGGGGTTGACCGCAATACCATCCTTGGAAATCACATGACCAAGGTAAGTCACTTCGTGTAGCCAGAACTCACATTTGGAATACTTCGCATAGAGTTTATGCTCCCGAAGCTTATCCAGTACAAGACGAAGATGCTCAGCATGCTCTTCTTTGTTCTTCGAAAATACCAGAATATCATCCAGATATACCACGACAAATTTGTCGAGGTAGTCCATGAATATATAATTCATCAATCGAGAGAAGGTTGCCGGTGCATTGGTTAAGCCGAAGGACATGACGGTGTACTCGTATGATCCATATCGAGTAACAAAGGCGGTCTTTGGAATATCCTCCTTGCGAACACGGATCTGGTGGTATCCCAATCTCAAGTCGAGCTTAGAGAAAACGGTGGAACCAGCAAGTTGATCATACAAATCATTTATCCGAGGGAGAGGATATTTGTTTTGAATAGTGGCCTGGTTGATAGGACGATAGTCTTGAACCAATCGATTTGTCCCATACTTCTTCTTAACAAAGAGAGAAGGTGCTCCCAAAGCAGAGGAACTCGGACGGATGAAACCCAGACGGAGCGAGTTGTCAATTTCTTGCTTAAGTTCAAGGAGTTCATGTGGCGGCATTTTATAAGGACGCTTGGCAATAGGAGTGGTACCGGGTACCAAGTCAATGACAAACTCGACAGCTCGAGCAGGGGGAATCCCCGAAAGTTCTTCTGGAAAGACATCTTGAAATTCTCGGACCACTGGTATGTTTTCAATCCCTTCAAGAGGCGACGCATTTAATGCATTCAAAGCATACAGTCGTGCCTCAGCATTACGGACGAGATGCGCATGATAGCTTATTACTTCATCTGAAGGGTGTAGGAGGTGGACGGTCTTGGTGGCACAAACGATCGATGCCGTATGAGCTTTCAACCAGTCCATCCCCAATATGAGATCAATGTTGGATGACTTTAGTAGGATGGGGTTGGCAAGGAATTCTAATCCTTCAATTTCAACTGGAACATGGGGGCAAACCACAGAGATTCGGCATTCGCCCCCAGGGGTGTTTACCACTATCGGGATGTTCATCTCTTCGCTCCTAATGTCATGCATGTATGCAAAAAAAATTGACATAAAGGAATGCGATGCTCCTGTATCAAACAATACAGAAGCAGGTACTGAGTTAATGAGAAGTGTACCCATCACGGTAGCAGGCTGGTCTTGAGCTTGACCCATATCAATGTTGTTGGCCTTACCACGAACATAAGCAGGCTTAGCGTTGAAGTTGCGGTTCTGGTTGTTGCCACTGCCAGTTGCGGGAAGTGTTAGCTGATTCGGATTCTGCCTGCAGTCTCTAGCACGATGACCTGGACGGCCACACTTGAAGCACAACCCGTCCTCAGGGCGGGAAGGAGGAACTCGAGTCGGTGGAGCTGGAAGCCTCGGCTGCCTAGGTGGTGGAGGAGGCAGGCGAGGTGCAGCATAGGACGGTCGCGGAGTAGGAGCAGGTGCATGGTACATGTTGTTGGGAATCGAGATCTTCCTCTTCTGTGCAGATGAGCCCGAAGATGAGCCCATGTCACGATTGCGCTTGCTGCTATCTTTGTATTCCTGCATACCAGTCTCAACCTGAATAGCCTTGTTCACCAGGGTGGCGAAGTCAGCATAGTCCTGAACGAGGAGTGTCAGCTTGATATCAGGGTGGAGGCCTTCACGGAACTCCGCCTGCCTGCGTGCATCAGTCGCAATGTCTTCTTCAGCATAGCGAGATAATTCCAGAAATTCCCGCTGATAAGCATCCACAGTCTTGTTGCCCTGGACCAAGTTGTGGAACTCACGCTTCTTCCGGTCCATGATTCCCTGGGGAATGTATCGAGCACGGAAAGCAGCCTTGCACTCTGCCCAAGTGATGATAGTTCCATCGGGCTGAGAGCGCCTGTGGCTGTCCCACCATTGAGCAGCGGGACCCTTCAGAAAGTAGGCGGCAAAGTTGACATAGCTCGCCAGGGGCACATTGGCAGACTCCAGCTCATAGGAAATGTCACGGAGCCAGTCATCAGCATCTAGAGGCTGAGTTGAGCTGCGGTAGATCGCAGGGTTGAGACGGCAGAAGTCTTGCAGTGTCACGCCTTGTGGTTGGTTCATGTTCGGCCTTTGGAAATGATCCATGAGCCCTTGCATAAACTGGCAGTTCAGCTCAAACTGTTGGATCATCCCCGCCATATACTCAGGAGGCGGGGGTGGTGCATCGTTGGCAGGGCCACGCGGGCGGCCAGCTGGTCTAACCATCCTGTTAAATATTTAGCAGGGATAGTTTAGCATTAAAGTATTTGAAAGGCATCGCACGCATTCATGAAGTGGTTAAGCATAATGCAAGGGAAATGCGATAGATACTCCATAGTAGTTGAGTTCGACATAGAGACCCATACATAAGTTTGATTACAGACTAACGATTACAAACTCGAAATTTGGCGATAGCCCGGACGCATTAGACGATACCCTGGACTCACTAGGCGGCGTGCAGGCACGCGGTGGAAGAGTACCACAACGAGATGTAGCGATAAGGCTACATCAACGTCGGAGAGGACGATCGAATCCTGGTAGCTGGCGGTGATAGAAGGTAGGGACAGGACCCTGTGTCCCGTTGTTACTCTGGTGGGGGTACCGCATCTAGTCGAGCAGCTGAGGTCCAAGTGCAGGGGTTCTACCCCCAACATCAGTCCACTCGAGAGTTGATGGTAGCTCTGTCCTGCTCGGCTCGCGGATGCACATAGGTGGAACCCTCGGACAGTGTGATGGCTGCAGCTCTGTCAACGCGTCGTAAAGACGAGCACACGTAGCATACAACTCCCCAGTCAGAGCTCGGAAAGCACGATCCATTGCCTCAGGTACTGCACCAGAATCCGCGCGTCGTAGCGACGCGTCACGTAGGGGGCGCAGACAGCAACATAGGAACGGTCACTGCGCTCCCGAACGTCAGAAGCGTAGGCAGTGAGATCAGACCCAGTCTCATCCCCAGCAGGAGCATGCAGGATGTATCTGAAAGGGCTCTCCTCCAGGTGAGGGTACGCTCCACGGAGACGGGTGATGGCGATGTAGGCCGCATCATGGACGACCATCTCGACCGACACTCCAATACCACAGAACACGTGGCACTCGAGGGTCTCGCCGCCCCTCTGGTCGAAGATGCGAACCTCGGCCTGGTACTGGTACTGGTTGTACTCGTGGAAATCCTCGAACACAGTGTACCCGGGGTACCAGCGATATCCCAGCCTGGTCAGGAGATCGACCAAAATGGCCGGGAACCCAGTCGTCTCAGTGGCCTGTGTCACGCGCACGTGCTGTCTTGCGGGACGCATCTGAAAATAAGATTAACGGGTGTCAATGACAGTGTGTGTAATACATATTCAGGAGAAAAAGAGTAGATAGTCCAGCGCTCCGGATCGATGTGATTCGAGAACCTAATGTTAGAGTTAGTAAAATCTTTGACCCGAAAGAGAAGAGAAAGTAGAGCCCAGAGTATAGGAAAGGAGTAAAAGATACTAATACCACCCAATTGAGATGTGGGCCCGTAAGCCACAACATCAGTGTTAGTAAAGTTTTTCAAACACTAGACTCAACTTCGCCCAAGGAGTTGGAAAGGGGGCTACCTATAGGCAGTCGGCTCTGATACCAACTTGTGACGCCCTCGGCTTAATCGTACGCTAATCATACACGCAAATGCGTACGACCAAACCCAAGGACTCACGGGAAGATATCACAACACAACTCTAGACACAAATAAAATAACATCAGCTTCATATTACAAGCCAGGGGCCTCGAGGGCTAGAATACGAAAGCTCGATAAACACACGAGTCAGCGGAAGCATCAAATATCTGAGTACAGACATAAAACATGGGGTGCCTTAGAGAAGGCTAGCACAAAAGATACAACGATCGATCGAGGCGAGGCCTCCTGCCTGGGAACCTCCTAACTACTCCTGATCATCAGCGGCCTCCACGTAGTAGTAGGCACCGTCGGGGTAGCAGTCGTCGGCGGCGGGGACCTCCATCTCCTGGGCTCCATCATCTGGTCGCAGCAACGGATCAAGGGGACAAGGGGGAAGCAAAGCAGCGGTGAGTACTCATCCAAAGTACTCGCAAGTCTTACATCAGAACTATTCTAAATATGCATCAGTATCAAAGAAGGGGGTGTATATGTGGACTGACTGCAGCAATGCGAGAATAGAGAGAGAAGGCCTAGTCCTATCGAAGACTAGCATCTTCTGGGTCTTGCAGCAATAGACGAGAGTAGAACAGGGGTAACATTAATAGTCATATTGTTGCAGCAATATTAAAGTGAGTTCACGCCTAAAGATCCTCCCTCGACTCCCTGCGTGGAAGCAATCCCGTGGCAAACTAACTCCAGTTAAGTAACAATTGTAGTTGTAAAAGATCGGGGCACAACTCCAAGTCGTCCTATAACCATGGACACGGCTATCCGAATAGTTAATTTTCATCCCTGCAGGGGTGCACCACATGTCCCGTCACGCTCGATAACACTCTGGCCGGACATACTTTTCTAGGTCCAGCCCGGCCTCGGAATATCGACACGTCGTAGCCCCACCTAAGACTAATCAGAGAGGCCAGCCCGCCGGTCTAACTCCTAAGCACAAAGGGTTCGTCGGCCCAGTTCCCCTTCACGCTCCTGCACGTGGCGTGGGCGGCCGACGTCAGTCCTAGCATCCCTTAATCACAAGCGCGATGCATCTCGGGACCACTCGGGCGCGCGCCGCTACATTGCTGGCATCTGAAAAGCTTCGGCTGATACCGCGACGCCGAGTACCCATAATTCTTCCCGCGTATCCGGTTAGTGCGAAAAGGTCTCTGACCAACCGAGATCAAATACCCAAATCCATTAACATTTTAATTAGGCCAACAACACAATCTCACGGGAATCCACCCGTCTTACAACTAATCACCGAAGATCCCAGTAACATGGTCGAGTAACTGTGTGGTTGTAACATCGGGGGGGTTCCGAGGTATCACCCTCGTTGGATTCTGAACGATGTACCCGTCAAGGTGGGCTTAGAGGAATCACCCTCGGGGGTCCCACACTTGAGGGGTTGCACGACAGGGGCGTCATCGGGAATGGTGAAAGAGGAATCGCCCTCGATAACCACGACCGACTAGCTATACTACACAGATATCATCAGGAGTACTTAGCGAGGTGTCACCCTCGGTACCCGATAGTATCCCTATAGCGTCGTACAACGAAGGGGGTGAATGTGCTGTGTCGGGTCTGGCTCCTCGATCAGAGATCGAGATTTGAAAACAAGCGGGGCAACTGAACTACGGGGTCAGAGGGGATGACTGCTCCACCTATACTAAGCAGATTAAAGGTACAAGACTTAAAGTAGCAGTTCATCAAAAATAGGCTATGCATCAGATATAGGAGCTAACTACAACAGTAGCAAAATACTAATGCAATCAGTAGGAAGAAAAACATAGGCGTATAGGAATGATCAAGGGGGGGTTTGCTTGCCTTGCTGCTCTGCGGCAAAGGACTGATCGGCAGGGTCGTAGATGTACCGGGCAGCAGCGTCAGTCTCGGGGTCTACCGGTAAGAAGAGGGGGAAGAAACAATAAATAATAGCACCGATGCAACACAAAGCATGACATGGAAAGATGCAGGCTAGACAAGAGCTAACGCAGCAACATCCGTCATAGACGGGTCGGAAGAATATCTGACGATATTTTTCCGGGTCTCGCGCTACTACCGGTAATACTGGAAACGATGGAAATGTTCCATGTTTGCTATGCTAGGGACGCGTGACAGACGAATGGACCGTGTATCTGGGTTATTCTCGTTCTGCTGATCAGCTTTCATGTTGAAAATATTTTGATCTGACTTACGGATTATTTTATATTAATTTTCAAAGTTTTATTAATTATTTAGGAATTAAAAACAGATTTAGCTATTTTAATAAAATCCCATTATGACATCATCGCGATGTCATGCTGACATCAACATTTGACTGGTCAACTGACCAGCGGGTCCCGAACGTCATAGGCACAAGTTTTAATTAAGACTAAATATTATTTAATCAGATTAATTTAGTTTGGGACCCACATGTCATACTCTAATTATTCTAATTAATTAATTTTAACTAATATATCTATTTATTTATATAATAAAAACATTATTTTTATTTTTATTTTAACTATCGCGTGATGCCTCCCTGTCTTAGACAGCGGGTGCGTTGGCCCCACCGGTAAGTGACCCTAGGCCAAAAAACACATTTTAATCACAAATACATAACCATACAAATGTCGTATTTCTCCACATGCCTATATACGCAAATACATACATAAATATGGGTATCAAATACATACATACATACATACGAAATACAACATTTGTTTTTTTTTATTTTCTCTCAAAACTCTCATCTCCCTCTCTGTGTTAACAAATATAGCACAGAGGTTCTTTGCTAACTCCACATAGAAGAACCAAATGTTTAATCCTTCCTACCGGAGTTTACCATCGACGGATCGAAGCCTCGTTTGCCAGAATGGAACCGGGACGGCGAGGAGATCGACATGGTGGGAGGAGCCCGAGGAGGGGCTCACCGACGTTGACGGGAGGGGCCGGTGAAGCCGGAGTTCGCGGGAAGGGGCGGAGGAGACGGCGTGGAGGCGGACGAGGTGGTGACGGTGACGGTGACGGCGTGGTTCCGGTGGTGAAGGGGACGGTGATGATGGTGGTGACGCGCCGGCGAGGGGGAGCCGGCCGGATCCGGCGAGGTGGAGATGTCTCCCTGCCCGGTCCCTCCTGGACCGAGCGGGAGGAAAGCCGACGGGGGCGGGGGTTGGGGCCGAGAGGGTTCCCGCCGGCGGGGCTCCTCGAGGCTGCCGAGGGAGAGGAGGGGGAGGCCGTAAGGGGGGCCGCCGGGGGAGGTAGAGGGGGCCAACGGGGGGGCTGGTGCCGGCGGGGTGACGAGGGGGCGGGACATCGGCCGACGAGGGCACCGGGAGGACCGGTCGACGGGGCCCTAGGGACTGGGGCTCGAGAGGGAGCCGGAGGGGGCCGCCGGCGGTAGGAGCGCAGGGGAGAGGCGAGGTGGATGGGGCTTGTGGGGCGACCTGGGAGGGAGTGCGCAGGGGTTGGGAGAGTCATGGGGGAGGGAGTCACGGGAGAGAGAGGGATCTCTCGTGGGGGGCGCTGTCGGTGGGGGTGGGGCCCCCCACGAGGGGGAGGCTGGCGGCGCTAAGGGGAGGGAGGGAGCGAGGCAGAGGCTCCCTCGCCAGGGGGGGCGCTAGGGTTTGGAGGGGTGGGGCGGCCGGCTGGGCCATTTGGCCCAGTTGGGCCGGTTGGTTTTGTTTATTTTTTTTCTTTCTTTCACTGTTTATTTTACTATTTGATTTTTCTTTTTAAAAACTTTCTTTTTCTTTATACTTTATTTTATCATTATTATTTTTAATACTTTCCTTTTTATATATATCCTTTTAATATTTTTAATGAACTTATAAAGTATTTTTATTTTGTTTTCAAATTTTGAATCCGGATAGACTTGAATCAACGCGGGTCTGAGATGGGAATTCTCGATGATGCGGCATCATTAGCGGGTGATCATTGTAGCTTAATTAGAATCATTACTGTAGCAAAAGTTGAGGATGTCACAATGATCTTCATGGAGATCTATCCGATGTAATCTTCTTTTGCGGTGTGTTTGTCGAGATCCGATGAATTGTGGATTTATGATCAGATTATCTATGAATCTTATTTGAGTTTCTTCTGATCTCTTATATGCATGATTTCATATCCTTGTAATTCTCTTTGAGTTGTGGGTTTTGTTTGGCCAACTAGATCTATGATTCTTGCAATGGGAGAAGTGCTTGGTTTTGGGTTCATACCGTGCGGTGACCTCACCCAGTGACAGAAGGGGTAGCGAGGCACGCATCGTGTTGTTGCCATCAAGGGTAAAAAGATGGGGTTTTCATCATTGGTTTGAGATTATCCCTCTACATCATGTCATCTTGTTTAATGCGTTACTCTGTTGGTCATGAACTCAATACACTAGATGCATGCTGGATAGCGGTCGATGTGTGGAGTAATAGTAGTAGATGCAGAAAGTATCAGTCTACTTGTCTCGGACATGATGCCTATATGTATGATCATTGCCTTACATATCGTCATGACTTTGCGCGGTTCTATCAATTGCTCGACAGTAATTTGTTCTCCCACCATGATATTTGCTATTTTGAGAGAAGCCTCTAGTGAACACTATGGCCCCCAGGGTCTACTCCAGACCATATTTTCAGCCTTACACTTTTTACTTCGTTGCACTTTTCGCCTTTAGATCTCACTTCGCAAACAATCTTGAAGGGATTGACAACCCCTTTGAAGCGTTGGGTGCAAGCTTGTTTGTGTTTGCGCAGGTACTCTGGACTTGACGAGGCCCTCCTTCTGGATCGATACCTTAGTTCTCAAACTGAGGGAAATTACTTACTCCTCCTGTGCTGCATCACCCTTTCCTATTCAACGGGAAAACCTACGCAAACCAGAGAAGTAACAAGAAGAATTCCTAGCGCCAAGGAAGGACTTTTGTTGTCGCAGCAGCCACTGTTTGTGCCCATCCATTTCTACCGTTCTTCTACATCTCGTAGCACCGCCTGTCCAGAGTCGCCTGTTGGGTCATCCACTGGCTTCTCCAGGGTGCCCATCTAAACCATCCTTGACCCAGAGATATATTGCATCATGCGGTCTTGATAGTCTTGAAGTCTTTAGGTCTTGATTATTGAGTTCTCACAACACTTATGATAAACATTCAACCAAACCCCGTCTACTAGAAGCATAGCAAAAATAAAAAATAACGACCTGGGTCGAGGTAACAAGGGTTGATGGGTGCCTACCACATGATACTACATCAAGAACCAAATTTCCAAGTACCTACTTTGAATGCAATGGGTGGAGAAGGTTGAACTAATGCAATAAAACCATAGGTAAAAACATGATCAACGTGAACTTGCCTTGCTGACGGTCTTCAAACTCGAGTGACTCTAAATAGAAAGCCTTGCACTCTGGATGATCTACCATGACAAACACTTCACACAATAAGCACAACATAAACATAACAGCAAGAAAAAAGCTAATAATATTAAAACAATCAATAACACTAAGGAAGATAAGAGAGAAAAACCAAATAAAGAATTCATCCAAAACTCCATGGCAAAGCTTTTAGTAAAACAAAACAAACTATAAATAGTTTTCTGTAGTTACTAACATCTTAACAGAAACAAGAACTAAGACTAATGAAATTAACAGAAAGTATTTCACCTAAACTTTTCTACACAAAAAGAAACAAATAAAAAGGTTCTATAAAACAAAATTTATGGCCTATTGAAAATAAATCTTGAATCTGTCTAGATAGAAAATTTATAAAAACAAAAAAATATTTTTATTAGTCCTCTCAATAGACATAACATGTAGAAATCGTTGGCAAAAAGAAACACTCAAAAACAAATTTTTAAATAAAAGTTATACCTGAATTGGTGTTTAATACAAATGTGTTTGAACTCGAAAATTAAAAGTTCAAAAATATTTTTTTGATGGGTCCACGTGATAGATGGGATTTTTTTGAATCAGCAACAAAAAGAATCATCTAAATCGGACTTATAAAACTAAAGATACAAAAACAAAACTGAAATCTAATCTAAAAACGGGATTTTTCTGAAAATGTTAGATTGCGGACGTGCGACACGTGGCTATCACTGGTTTGCTGGAAGCGTTCGCTACAAGGGATAAAAGGTGAACGATCTATATTTAACTAGTACGAAAAATAACTTACAAAGAACGAACGTGAGAAGACAGGGAAGAAGATGACGATGGTGCGGCGGCTCCGGCGATCAATGGCGTCGGGGAAGTTGTCCAACAGATGCGGAACGTCGAGGGCGACCGTTTTTTGCTGAAGGTGAAGGTTGGTGGTGACCGAAGCGAGCGGGGCGTCGAGGTGAACTCTGTGAACTACGACGGCGTTACAAGCTCGAGGCGGTCGATGTAGATGGAGAGAAAAGATTAGACCTTGTAAAAAAACTAGGGATCGAGAGAAGTCGAACCGGAGAAGATGGAGGCTCGGGATGGCTCACGGGCGTCGGGATCCAGCTATGAACCGCAGCTTGTGCGGCGAGACCCAAACGATGAAGGCTTCGCGTACACAGGGTTTTGACGTGGGATTTTTAGGGGAATCGGTCGAGGAGGGTCTCAGGTATTTATAGGACATGATGCTTGGCGCACGGGTTGACTAGAGATAGGATTTTCATGAAGTTTAAAATGAAGTCGGCGTCGGTACGTACGTGTACATGTTATTCTATCCATTTCGTTTTGTGAACACAAAGAAGATCGGGCGGGTCCCACGCGCCAGGGCGAGAGAGGAAATTGGGAGAAGGAGAGGTTACGTGGGATGGGGTACGTTGCCCCTTTTTTCTCTACTAGCAAAAAAACCGTGCGTTGCAACGGAAGAGAAAATAACACACACTTTGAACGCAATATATTTTTATATGGCATCACATTTGTGTTGCCGACGATGGCCTCAGTGCTCACACAACGAAAACGCGTTTGAATGTACAATCACTCGGAATAAGATAAGAAATATGTTGTTTCTCCCCATGAGATTTTCCAAAGGTGTGCATGTGTGGTTAACGATGTTTTCTTTCCTATCAATTTAGTTTTAATTTAATCGATATTTATTGCAATTTGTATGGTCGCCGGAAAGAGAGAAAAAAAGGACCATGCACTACAGATTAAGTTTGCACCAAAAATAATATTTAAGAAGTATTCAACAGCTAAAAATAACATCCTATTTAGATTCTACACATTTTACCAATCAAATTTCATATATAACATTTTAAAATCGGAGTTACGGTTTAAAAGATATGGATAATTTTGTTATAGATAAAATATAGATTGATTAACTGAAAAGTCAGGGTTTTTTTGTTAAAACAAAAAAACGTTTCGGCTGACTTAAATAGGGACGGCGGGTTGATTACCTGAAACATCAGGGAGTTTTCTGAAAAATGCAAAAAACGGTTCGGTTGTGACTGCAAGATGGACCGCGGGTTGATTATCTAAAACTGTGAGGGCTTTTGTGCAAAATGACAGAAAACGGTTCGTTCTGACTTAAAATTGGACTGCGGGTTAATTACCTGAAACTGCGTGGGTTTTTCTGCAAAATGACCGACGACGGACGACAGAAGCGCTGCGCGCTTTATTATTAGGGGAGAAGACACGCGGCGGCTGGGAGGAACGAGGTGTAGCTCCTAGTCTCGCTCGGGCAGCTTTCCTAGTGCGTACGTGGGCTCGGAGTGTTGGGTGGGCCAGCCGGTGCGCTGGCCTGGCTAGTAGTTTTTTTATTAGTTACTAGTACAAATGCCCGTGCGTTGCACCGGGCAAGAATAAATATATAATGTGCTTGTTGTGCCATTATGCGGCATTAAATTAGTGTTTTAATCAAACAACATTTGTTGATTTGAAACTATTTGACATTGTTAATTGTTTGTTAGTCTATTCAGTTAGCGAAGGTTCTGTTCAGCAAATTCATGTTATTACTTTGACATTGCCCATTGGTGGACAGAGTTAATATTTTTGGCAAGAAATCTCTTTGTTATAAATGATCCAAATTTATCTATATGTATTATGTATGTCCCCAACAATAGAAAAAACATTATGGACCTCTTCATCTCTAGCAAATCTTATTCAGTGACAGTGATATGCCAACGGCCTTTCTTTGATTTCTGAGTTTCAGAGGTAGAGGGTGGAGCAATTAGAAAGTCAAGAAAGCGCTAGATAAATCTGATTGAAGAACAAAAAACAACAGAGTATCTTGTTGTGCATAAATAATCAATTATATGTCAAGTTAGTACTGTCGAGTTAAAGTTCAAAGCTATAATCATAGATCTTACAATTGTACTTCTGAAAAGAACCATTTAACGTCAGACTTCTATCGATGCTAAACATCGGGATCTCATATTATACAGTGATAATCCTCCTAGATTAAGATCATACCAAATTAGTGAACGAATAGAATAACTACGATTTGGACATTACCTTCGCGACCAGTGCCTGGGCGCCGACGAACTTGTCGTCCCAGGCCAGCGACTGCCGCACCCCGCTGACGTTGCTGGCGCCGGAGATGTAGGCCTTGTACTCCTGGTTGCCGGTGGCTATGTAGAGCCACACAGCTGCCCACAGCAGCTCGTCCTGTTCCATTTCCAGCGAGCATCTTTCAGTATTTTTTTGTACAGAAAACATTACTTATTATTTTCTGCTTATCATGATATTAGTTAGTAGAGTAAGATGCTACCTCGTCGCCGCTGCTGCTGTAGAAATTTCTGCTCGATGGAATGTTGTTCTAGTAGAGCTCACGGTGGCGAACTGGAACAACTGCACAAAAGTGACACAAGAGGTTAGCTCATGTAGTTTCGTCTGCCTTTGTGCACAAATACAAATCAACCTTCAGTTTTCTAGCAATATTTTGCCATTCGTTTTCAACCATATGAATGGTACCATGACTTTGTGAAATGGTTTGTCTAGAAGGAAGAACGAATAACGTATACCCACATTTTATTGTACACTACAGGTCATCGTACGTATATAATACGCGGTGGATACAATGCAAGAACATAGAAGGAGTATATAATATGAGGTGGGTACGCTCTATTTTCTTGTCTATTACTACACCAATGCTTTTTGGCCCATCCATTGGATTTGTATCGAATCGATTGTGTAATCTGTGTGCTGTA
The DNA here is from genome assembly GCF_904849725.1 of Hordeum vulgare subsp. vulgare. Lineage (NCBI taxonomy): Eukaryota > Viridiplantae > Streptophyta > Magnoliopsida > Poales > Poaceae > Hordeum > Hordeum vulgare. The sequence goes on from NC_058520.1 coordinate 472,924,729, forward strand.
CAAAGCAATGCAGTGCAGCAGTCTCTCTGAATGTAAGCAAGTATATCGTGCACCTCTTTCGCGTGCTTCAGAAGCGTCGACGCGTACCGGGGTTCGCTGCGTGGCTCCATGAACGCGACGAAGGCCGCGGCCAGCGCCGCCGCCGTCTCGGCCGCGACGTCGGAGCCCGGGTGGGTGTCGTTCACCATGTAGGCCCTCTGGGGCGTGTCCATGTCCTCCGGCCGCTCCCAGCACGCGTGGTCCGAGTCGTCGTCGCCGACATTGACGTAGAGGACGTCGGGGCGGGCATGCACCTTGGCCAGGTACTCGGCGCCCCAGCTCCCTCGCCGTGGCCAGCTCAGCCGCCCCCTGTGGTGGAGAACGCGCACGGATAAGGGACCGGTGGAGGACAGTTTTTTTTTGAAATTACGAAACTTTTTTTCCACTTAATGAAGGAATGCGGGTTGATTACCTGAAACATCACGGGGTTTTCTGCAAAATGCAAAAAAGATTCATTTTTTGACTTTAAAACGGACTATGGGTTGAATACTCGAAAAGGGAGGGGTGTTTTTGCAAAATGACCACCACGGACGACGGAAGCACTTCACGCTTTATTATTAGGGATAGAGGAACAAAACGTATACATCAAACAAAAAACATAGGGTATTATATACCAAAACGATCGGAAAAAAAATTCTTACGACGTTAATATTTTTTTAGACTCAAAAAATCTTTATAAAAATTTCTTTTTTAAAAATTCCAAATAAAAATCAAATTTTACCTTCAAATAGATTGCCACTATTTTTCTTCTGACTTTTGGGGTGTCATGTTAGCTCCTCTCATACTTCTCTGACAAGATACCTTCTGCCCGCCTAGTATGAGAGGAGGTAATATGCCACTATTTTTCTTCTAACTTTATAGACAATCATGGCAATAATCATGTGCATATAGGCATCACGTCTATAAAACAATAGGTCGACTCCTGCCTCCACCTATTACTATTACTTCTCTTCAGTAGCGCTTTTGTGCTTGCCTCTCTACATATTAAGATCATGATGAACGAAGTAATGCATGGAGTAAGATGACATGATGTACACAAAGTAAACTCAAGCAATATGAATAAACCCCATCGTTTTATCCTTAGTATCAGCAACACAAAGATGCATCTTGTCCCCTTATGTCACTCGGATATAGAAACTCGTGAGGTTGAACCTACCACAACGCACCTCTCTCACCGAAGGAATACCATTCTAGTTAGCCAAACTATGTCAATAGATCAGAGAGAATTACAAAGCTATCATAATATTGCACATAAGAATCATATAAGTATTCATAGGTGACTCAAATATTTGCCATGAATAATCTGAACATAAACCCATAATTCATCGGAGCCCAACTAACGCACCACACAAAAGGAATTACATCATATGGATCAAAACTAAGATGCGATGATCATTCTATTGAAGGTCAAAGAGAGAGAGAGAGAGATTGCCATCTAGGTACTGACTATGGGCCCGTTGGTCTGTGGCGAACTACTCACACATCATCGTGAGGGCAGCAAGGTTGATGAATAGGCCCTCCGTGATCTATCCCCCTCCGATAGGGTGCCGGAACACAGCTCCAGATGGCCTCCCATCGAAACATAGACTTGCGGAGACGTAAAAAAAGTTTCGGGACTCTCTTTGGTGTTTTTAGGGTAGATGATAATTTATAAGCCGAAGAACGGAGTCGCGAGGGCTACGAGGGGGGCACAAGCTATCAACGATGCCCCCCAGCACACGCCTTGTTATCTTGTTGGCCCCTCATGAGTCCTCTAGCTTTCTTTCGATCCTCGTTGGTCTTCTTTTGGTCCAGAAAAAATCGTCAAAAAGTGTCGGGGCAATTGGACCTCATTTGGTATGGAAAACCGGCAAAGTGAAAAACACAAAGAAAGCAACTGGCACTAGGCATTGGGTCAATAGGTTAGTGCTCAAAAATAATCTAAAATTGTAAATAAATACACCAAAAGCATACGAGAATGATAATATATCAGCATGGATCAAACAAAAATTATAGATATGTTGGAGACGTATGAAGCATCGCCAAGCTTAATTCCTGCTCGTCTCGAGTTGGTAAATGATAAAAATAGAATTTTTATGTGACATGCTATCCATGATGTAACCTTATGCATGTATGCTCACTGAGAAATGATGAATTAACAGACATTAACATAGCAATACTTATAGGTATAAGCAGCAAATCATTAATCTTTCAAACTATACGATCCTCAAAGATTGTTTTACCCCCCATCCATCTTTATTATATTAGCAAGTCATGGATCCATATTCACCACATTAATACAAATGTCAAGAACCACAGTGTTCAAGTCGGGCAATTGGATCGTACTTTTTCAATATGCATCAACCTTTTATTCTTCACGCAATACATGAGCGTGAACCATTAGACATAGCATAAAGGTGGAATAGAATATGGTGGTAGGTTTCAAAGGGGTAAAAGTGAAGAAGATAGTCTCACATCAACTAGGCATACCAACTATCTATGGAGATGCCCGTTGGTAGATATCGATGTGAGGTGTAGGGATTGCCATGAAAACGATGCACAAGAGCTATAAGTGTATGAAAGCTCTACTAAAGCTAAGTGGGGTGTGCATCTAACTTGCTTGCTCATGAAGACCTTGGGAATTTGAGGACGCCCATCATCGGAATATACAAGCCAAGTTTATGAAAAAGTGATTCCCACTACCATAAGAATGATATAACATGAGACTCTCTATATGAAGAACCAGGTGCCACTTTGAGGCACAAGTGTGGTAAAGGATAGTAGCAAAGTCACTTCTCTATTTTCTCTCAATTTTTTATTTGTGGGATCATTCGCCCTCCCCCATTTTTATTTCCTCACTTGGACAATGCTCTAATAATTATGATCATCACATTTTATGTACTTACAACTCATCATGAAAACTAATAGGACAATATGACTCTGAATGAGTGCCTACGGCAGCGTACTAGGATATGCAAAGATCTAGCATGACATGTATAAAAAATATGATGAATGGTGGCTTTTCCACAAATACTATGTCAGCTCTATATGATCATGCAAAGCATTATGATGATGAATGAACTAGTCATGTGAAGTGACGATGGCATTTGGATGGCAATATATCTCTGAATGGCTATGGAAATGCCATGATAGGTAGGTATGGTGGTTTTTTTGAGGAAAATATAAAAAGGTTTATGTGCAATCTTGCATGTCATGTCACGGGGTTTGGATGCACCGGCAAAAGTTGCACCGATCCTCAAGGCGAGAACAAGCGATGCACGATACCAAAAAGGCTAGCAAATATGAGGAGGTGAGAGTGCGTATGTCCATTGTGTCACATTAGTAATGAATAACTCATATACTTATTGCAAAGTTTTATTAGTCTTATCAAAAATCAAAGTACTACTTGCATGCCCCGAGGGAGAGGGTTGGTATGAGTTAACCATCGTGCGACTCCGACTCAAAACAACACACGGATTTCAACGAGGAATAGAAATGCTCACACATCATCACCATGCCTTTAAAAAAATAGATGACCAAGAAGTTTAACATATAATAATATCTACACCTATATGAATTAAAAATAATGCACTCACACCTTTTTCATATCACCACATTAATATCATTAACCCACAATTTCTCTATATGTGCTACATGGTAGTTCTTATCATCATTCATTAGATACTCATTATTTTTTATGTAGTCTTATGACCCATGCAAATTACTGAAACTATTTCTCCAGCTCTCAAACCAATATTAGTGAAGAATGAGAGCATAAAATTTCTATAAAATCTACACGCCACTGTGCTCGAAAAGATATAAGTGAAGTACTAGAGCAACTCCTTAGCTCAAAAGATATAAGTGAAGCACATAGAGTATTCTAACAAATTGTGATGATGTGATCTCTCTCTCAAATAGGTGTGTCCAGCAAACAATGATTTTGTAAATTTGAAAGTAAAATCAAGCAAAGCAAAAATAAGCAAATGATGCTCCAAGCAAAACTCATATCATGTGACGAATAAAAAAGCTCCAAGTAACATACTGATGGATTGAGACGGAAAGAGGGGATGCCTTCCGGGGCATCCCCAAGCTTAGACGCTTGATTATTTCAAGAATATTATCTTGGTGTACCTTGGGTATACCCAAGCTTACTTTTTCTGCTCCTCGATCCTTTGTCCATCGAGACAATACCCAAAACTTGAAAACTTCAATCACATAAAACTCAACAAAACTTCATGAGATCTGTTAGTATAAGGAACATATAAAATACTTTGAGGTGATGCTACATACTAATTCTTATTTTATTTTAACGTAGGGTATTGTATCTTAACTCCTCCATGGCTTATACCCCGAGATATAATCCATAGCATCATCAAAACAAGCAAACTATACATGCAAAAACAGAATCTGACTGAAATAGAATTGTATGTAGTAATCTATAATGAAACTACACTTATATAACTCCAAAATTTCTTAAAAATAAGGAAGACATGAGTAATTTGTATAGAAATAATGTGTAAAAGATTCAGATTAAAAATACATTGCAGTAAAATCAGAGAAATTTTGCACTAGGCGTCAAAGTTTCTGTTTTTGCACCGTACCAATTCTAATCATCATGCAAATCATCCGAAAGGCTTTACTTGGCACAAACACTAATTAAATCATAAAAACACAATCATTACAGAGTCAATAATCATGTTGTCACACACTAATATAAAATAAAAGGGAAAATTAGATAAAATTATTGGGTTGCCACCCAACAAGCGCTATTATTTTACGCCTCTAGCTAGGCATATTGCATAGTTTCAAGTGTTGTCATATTTGTAAGAATGGCCCATCATGCTATAATATTATTTCCTTCTTTCAGCAGCAATATTTCTAATAGGTAAGAAAAATTATTGAAGGGGCTAAATGGCACACCATTAGGATCCGAAAAGTCTACTTTGGGAGGAACATGAGGCTGTTCCTCGGGTTTTTCATAAGTGATACTCCCTTCGTCCTGTGAAAAGTGTACATATAGACATTTTAGGACAAATTATGAAGTGTAGTAAAAGTGCATTGGAAAGATGCAAGCCACCCTCTCTCGTCTCTTTAGTTGCCCAGCCCCAATGAGCTAAGTACATGTAGAAATTAAGGAGACTATGTGTAGAATGTTATTGGTCTTGATTACCATGTGATGAGAGAGAATCATTTTTTCCACTTTTAAGTGCATTGGGAAGATAAAAGTGCACTCTTTTGTGGAAAAAAATAAAGCCAAGCGTACACTCGTCACGGGACGGAGGGAGTAGTTAGTTCCTCATTGTATAAATTCCTATGAAGGTATTTCCTTAATTTCGTTTGAACCTCATAATCCAATCCAAGTTTTGGTATAGCAAATTGATCAGTGTGTTCACAAATCTTATCAACTAGGATATTAAGTGATACCCTCTTTCTAAGGTTTTCATCATAGTATATATAGTCAGTTGATCTTAGTTTTCTTATTTCTTCCAACTCGTAAAGGATTCCCTCCATGGGTGGGCACTCACCGTTAACCTTATAATGAGAAAATATATCCCTAGCTTATAATATGATATTACTAAATTCGTGACAAAGGCATATAGTAGCTAAACATTTAGTGGAAGCTTCATGGATATTAGAGAATTCTAGGAACAACCATTGTATGAAAGGATGCATGTGCACAAATTGTGTTTCCAATTGTGCTATAAGCAAAGATATTGCATCCGCAAAACTTGTAGTTACAGCAACAATAGAACCTCATATCAAAGGTAATTATCCCGCGCAAATGAAAAAATCTTGGATCACACTCTTCCTAATAATATTACCACTTCCTATGCGGAATGTCTTAGTTTGCATAATAGGTTCAACCTTAGGACGATCATCGTTTGCAAGATTATCAAGTTTTTCGATAGAAACTTCATCAAAATTTCTTTTAGCATTCTCATTGCAAGGTGCAGTTTTCAAATCAAGGGTTTCCGCACTAGAGGCGGAAGCACTACTAACTTCAAACCCAGGCATGATAGCAACTTTCAAGCAAAATAGAGAGCGAATATGCAATCTAGTGACAAGCTAAACAAGCAAAGATAAATATTTTTTTATTTTTTTATTTTTTATGATACAAACTAAATATACTATAAAATAAAAAGAGGAACAACTGAATGAAATTTTGTGTGGAGTTACTTGGTAATTGGTGATGATATTCCCCGACAATGACGCCAGAAATCCTTTGTGATACTCGTGATCTGTATTGGGTTTTCTGTGAAGAGAACGTGTTATCGCAGCCCAAAGTGGGTAAGTATTTCCCTCGGTTCTGAAACCAATGTTTATCTAACCAATAGGAATATCAACCACAACCGTCTTCAGTGGATGCACACAAAAGAACAAACAACTTGTACCCAACGCGGGCAAGAGGGTTGTCCATCCTCTTGTCTTATTATTTGCAAGCAAGTGAGGTGTGTAGATAATTGTAGATAGCAAGATCAAATAAAAACAAGTAAATAACAACAAGGTACTGAAGGTTTTATTAATATGTTGTGAATAGACCCAGGGGCCATAGCTTTCCTAATGACATCTCTCATGGAAATATAACATACCATGGGTAAACAAATTACTGTTGCACAATTGATAGAAAAGTGGATAGTTATACGATATTCACGACAATGCTCATGTGTATATAGGCATCACATCCGGCATCACATCCGTAAACAAATAGGCTGACTCTTCACTGCTCCTATTACTATTACTTCACTTCAAGAGCACTTATATGCTTTCCTCTTTACGTATTAAGTTCATGACGAACAAAGTAATGCATGGAGTAAGATGATATGATGTAGATAAAGTAAAGTCAAGCAATATGAATAAACTCCATCGTTTTATCCTTAGTAGAAGCAACACAAAGACGCATCTTGTCCCCTTTTGTCATTGGGATATAGAAACTCGCCAGGTTGAACCTACCACAACGCACCTCTCTCACCGAAGAAATACCGATCTAGTTGGCCAAACAAATACAATAGATCGGAGAGAATTACGAATCTATCATAATCATGCACATAAGAATCATATAAGTATTTAGAGGTAATTCAAATATTTATCATGAATAATCTAAACATAAACCCACAATTCATTGGATCCATTACATCATCTAGATCAAAGCGAAGATGTGATGATCATTGTATTGAAGATCAAAGAGAGATAGATTGCCATCTAGGTACTGACTATGGACCCATAGGTCTGTGGTGAACTACTCACACATCATCGTGAGGGCAGCAAGGTTGATGAACAGGCCCTCCGTGATCGATCCCCCCTCCGACAGGGTGTCGGAACGGATCTCTAGATGGCCTTCCATTGAAACAGAGACTTGCGGCAGCATAAAAAGGATTTGGGGCCTCTCTAATGTTTTTAGGGTAGATGATAATTTATAAGCCGAAGAACAGAGTCGGGAGGGCAACGAGGGGCACAAACTATCACGCCACACAGGACGCTCCTTGATAGCTTGTGGGGCCCTCGTGAGGCCTCCAGCTTTCTTCCCATGCTTCTTAGTCTTCTTTTGGTCCTGAAAAAAATTTCAAAAAGTTTCGGGGCAATTGGACCTCGTTTGGTATGGAAAACCTGCAAAGTGAAAAACACACAGAAAACAACAACTGGCACTGGGCACTGGGTCAATAGGTTAGTGCTCAAAAACAATATAAAATGGTAAATAAATACTCCAAAAGCATATTAGAATGATAATATATCAGCATGGAACAATAAAAAAATATAGATATGTTGGAGATGTATCAACCTCCCACAGATTGATAAACCTTAGGTAATCCACTTGAGAGAAAATTGCTACTGTCCTACAAAACTATGCGCTTGTGTGTAAGAATAAAATTGTGTAGTAGACATCAAGCTCTTTTCTCGTGCCGTTGTCAAGGAGGTGAGTGCTTGAAGGTATAACTTTAGATCTTGCAATTAATACTTTTGGTTTCTTGTTTTTCACTAGTTTGGTTTTGTAAAAGAAAACTACCAAAAATGGAATTTAGGTTGCCTCATTTGATCCGTCTCTATAATGTCTTTCGTGAAAATAATGGTTCGAAAAATTGTGCTCAATTGCTAGAGAAAGAATTTACGAAAATTCTTAATGTGAAATACTTGAATGATGAGCATGATAGCAATATTATTGGTATGAATTCTCTGAATATCGATGATGCTAATGATATGCAAAGCCACAAGCTTGGGGATGCTATGTTTGATGAAGATGCTATTTTTAGCCCCCTAAGTTTTGATGAGCAAATTTATTATAATGATATCATGCCTCCTATCTATGATGATTATTGTGATGAAATTTATGCTATAAAGAATAATGATAACCATGAAACATGTCATCATGATTTTAATTTTCACATGTATTATATCAATTAAGTATCTCATGATAGTAATTTTGTTGAGTTTGCTCCCACTACTATGAATGATAAGTTTTTTTCTTGTGTGGGTAGTAATAAAAGTTCTATGCTTGTTCATCATGAAAAGAATGCTTTATGTGATAGTTATATTGTTGAATTCCTTCATTATGCTACTGAAAATTATTATGAGGGAGGAACATATGCTTGAAGGAGTTGCAGTAATATCGAGTTTCATCTCTATGTGTTCAAAGTTTTGAAGTCATGCTTGTTTTGCCTTCCTATGCAAGTTGATTCTTGCTACAGTGATTTTTTTATTGCAAAATCCCTATCATAGGAAGTGGTTAGACTTAAATGTGCTTTCCATGAGATTCATGATGCTCTCTTGCATGTTTCAACTACTACTATTTATGTGAGCGTCATTGAAATCATCATGCCTAGCAATAAGGCATTAAAGAAAAGCGCATGTTGGAAGACAACCCAATATTTATACTTTTTTTGTGTGTTGACATGATTAATCTACTATATTAATCATGTTTTGTGTCATTTAATTCAATAAGGTGCCAAGTAAAGCCTTTGGGATACTGTGGATACTTGCTTGTTTGATTCTGTGCAAAACAAAAAAAATACATACAGTGCGGAATTTCTATGATTTTAGTGGAGCGTCAAAAATTCTAAAAATATTACACAGTTTTAATATGCAAATTCTCTGAGTTTTACTAATTTTTCAGAATCTGTAGAGTCAGGGAAGTATGGTGTTCATTCATATCTTCACAGACTGTTCCGTTTTTTACAGATTCTGTTTTGCATCAATAATTTGCTTGTTTCAGTATATCCATAGCTTAATTAAGTGATATAAATTATGGGAATGATTGAATACAGTAGGTATTATGTTATACCAATTACGAATATTGTCTTGACAATACCAAAGTGAATGGTCGATCTTTATTACACTAACCCATCTCACGAAATTTCGTTAAGTTTGTGTGATTGAAGTTTTCAAATTTTTGAATGAGATACCGATATAAGGTGAATAAGGAGCAGAAATAACCTAAGTTTGGGGGTGCCCCGGAAGGCATCCCCTCTTTCGTCTCCAACACTATCAGTATATCTAACTTAAAGCTATATGTATATTCGTCACATGATATGTGTTTTGCTTGGAGCGTCAATTTATTTTTTTCCTCTTTTAGATGTTCTTTATAATCTTGTTTTTCAATAAAAATTTCCAAGAATTGCATTTAGAATGCTTCAATTGCATGTGTGATGTGTGATTGACAAAAACAGAAACGTGTTATAGTATTTGATTTATCATACTATACTCGAACGTGGAAAGTTTCTCAAATTTTACATAGTGCTTTCATACAAATTGCTTCTCACGTCCTAAAGTTCCAGAATTTTTGGAGTTACATAAGTACATTGTTTTAATATTTTTCTACAAACTATCCTGTTTAGACAGATTGCTGCCATAGTTTTGTTATCTGCTTATCCTATTGTTTCCATAGCCTATATTGGTAGATATAAATTATGGAAATGATAGTATACAATACCTAATGTTTGAATATTATTATGCAACTTGTATTGGTAGTATATGAAGTTCGGATTTACTTTAATGAGTACTAACCTATCTCACGAGTTATTTTCAAGTTTTGTGGATGAAGTTTTTGAGACTTAGGTCAAACCAGGATATGAGAGGATTGAATGAGATATAAAAACTAAAGATTGGTGATTCCCAAGGCACCCCAAGTAAATATTACAAGAAGTCTCAAGCATCTAATCTTGGGGATGCTACGCATCCCACCTCTCTTTGTCAACAACTATCGGTTAGCCTATGTTGATCCTAAGTTCTTATTTGTCCACATGATATGTGCTATTCTTGGGATGCAATTTTATTTAGTTTTCTCATTTGAATAAAATACCCATATATGAATCTTTATTGAGAGAGTGTCCTCACATAGCTACTTAATTGTTTGACTACTGATTGATCTTCTCTTATATCTTTTGATAGTTTGATTGTTTGCTCTTGTGCTTCACTTATATACTAAGAGTAAATTGTGAATGAATGAAATATAATAAATATGAAATTATTAGTGCACTTTATGTATTGTATTACTTTCACATTTGGTTTATAAAGTAAAATCTACTGATGTTTGACAATCACTGCATTGTTCATATAAGCAATTCATGAATGGCTAGTATAAGAAAGAGAACTTCCACATACAAATATAGTATCTTGGACATATTTTATGATTGTGAATACCCATTAATTATTTTCAAACTTGATACGATAGTTGAAGTTGGACAAGGAATACAACTTAATGATTATGTTTGGGTATATTTGCATAGAAGTTATATTGTTATGGATCCTCCAACATGTGGCTTGTTTAGAACCTTTTGCTAGCCAAAACATCTTACTAAGTAGAGATACTACGTGTGCATACAAATCCTTGAGCCAAGTTTATTCCATGAGAGTCCACCATACCTACCTATATATATATAGGATTTCACTATAATTCAAATAAACATCCATTTTGTGTACTCGTACCGCTCATGGATCAACAAGGCGATTATTATCTTCCATGATAACCAAGTTATTCTCAAGATGAGTGTTCATTCACTTGTCATTGCATGAGAGAGATGGTAAAAAGGATGCCCATTCATGCATAATACAAAAATAAATAAACAATAACTCCCCCTAGAAAGTTGATTGTTTGGAGAGCACCCGTGGATACGGCTAGCCAGGGAATGTGTTTGAATGGTGGAGGAGGAGTAAAATTTCAATTCTATTTGGGAACCGCCAATAATGTGATTATCATGTAAGATATTGAAAATTTTGTTGTGACGTTGACATGAAAGGCACACTGATACGTCTCCAACGTATCTATAATTTTTGATGGTTTCATGCTACTATCTTGTCAAACTTTGGACGTTTTGTATGCCTTTTATATATTTTATGGGACTAACTTATTAACTCAGTGCCAAGTGCCAGTTCCAGTTTTTTCCGTGTTTTTGACCCTTTTCATAGGAGAATTTTAAACGAAGTCCAAACGGAATAAAATCTGCGGAATGATTTTTTCCATAACAGAAGACACGCGGGAGACTTGAGAACCAAGGCAGGAGACCTCGGAGGAGGTCACAAGCCCACCAGGCCCAGCCTAGGGGGGCGGGCCTAGCAGGCTTGTGAGCTCCCCGTGGCTCCCCTGCCCTAGGTTTTTCGCCTATATATTCCCTAAAATCCCAGAAAAAATCAGGAGATCATCGAAAATACTTTTCCGCCACCACAAGCTTCTGTCTCCGCAAGATCCCATCTGGGGGACGTTCTGGTGCCTTGTCGGAGGGGGGATTCGGATACGTAGGGCTTCTTCATCAACACCATGACCTCTCTGATGATGTGTGAGTAGTTCACCATAGACCTACGGGTCCATAGCTAGTAGCTAGATGGCTTCTTCTCTCTCTTGGATCTTCAATACAAAGTTCTCCATGATCTTCATGGAGATCTATCCGATGTAATCTTCTTTTGTGGTGTGTTTGTCGAGATCCGATGAATTGTGGATTTATGATCAGATTATCTATGAATCTTATTTGAGTTTCTTCTGATCTCTTATATGCATGATTTCATATCCTTGTAATTCTCTTCGAGTTGTGGGTTTTGTTTGGCCAACTAGATCTATGATTCTTGCAATGGGGGAAGTACTTGGTTTTGGGTTCATACCGTGCGGTGACCTCACCCAGTGAGAGAAGGGGTAGCGAGGCACGTATCGTGTTGTTGCCATCAAGGGTAAAAAGATGGGGTTTTCATCATTGGTTTGAGATTATCCCTCTACATCATGTCATCTTGCTTAAGGCGTTACTCTGTTCGTCATGAACTCAATACACTAGATGCATGATGGATAGCGGTCGATGTGTGGAGTAATAGTAGTAGATGCAGAAAGTACCGGTCTACTTGTCTCAAATGTTGATACGTCTCAAACGTATCTATTATTTTTGATGGTTTCACGCTGTTATCTTGTCTTCTTTGGATGTTTTGTGTACCTCTTATATCTTTTTTGGGACTAACTTATTAATTCAGTGCCAAGTGTCGGTTCCTGTTTTTTCTCTGTTTTTGACTCTTTTCAGATCTGATTTTGGAACGGAGTCCAAACGGAATAAAAACCCCGAAATGATTTTTGTCCCGAACGGAAGAAGATCAAGGGGCCTGTGGGCCAAGCCAGGTGGGCTCCAGGGAGCCCACAAGCCCCCACTCCGCCACCAGAGGAGGCGGCGGTGGCAGGGCTTGTGGCCTCCCTGGCCGCCCCCTGACCTAGATCCTGGGCCTATATATTCCCAAAAATTCAGCAAAAAATCAGGGGAGCCTCGAAAATACTTTTCCGCCGCCGCAAGCTTCCGTTTTCGCGAGATCTCATCTGGAGACCCTTCTCGTCCCCCTGCCGGAGGGGACTTTGAGTTCGAGGGCTTCTTCATCATCATCATCGCCCCTCCGATGACTCGTGAGTAGTTCACTTTAGACCTACGGGTCCGTAGATAGTAGCTAGATGGCTTCTTCTCTCTCTTGGATCTTCAATACAAAGTTCTCCATGATCTTCATGGAGATCTATCCGATGTAATCTTCTTTGGCGGTGTGTTTGTCGAGATCCGATGAATTGTTGATTTGTGATCAGATTATCTATGATATATATTTGAGTCTTTGCTGATTTCTATTATGCATGATTTGATATCCTTGTAAGTCTCTCCGAGTCTTGGGTTTTGTTTGGCCAACTAGATCTATGATTCTTGCAATGGGAGAAGTGCTTGGTTTTGGGTTCTACCATGTGGTGACCTTTCCCAGTGACAGTAGGTGCAGCAAGACACACATCAAGTAGTTGCCATCAACCTAAAAAGATGGGGTTTTTATCATTGGTTTGAGATTATCCATCTACATCATGTCATCTTGCTTAAGGCGTTACTCTGTTCTTATGGAGTTAATACACTAGATGGATGCTGGATAGCGGTCGACGTGTGGAGTAATAGTAGTAGATGCAGACAGTATCGGTCTACTTCTTTTGGACGTGATGCCTATAGAAATAATCATTGCATAGATATCGCCACGATGTTGCGCGGTTCTATCAATTGCTCGATAGTAATTTGTTCACCCACCATCTACTTCCTTTCATGAGAGAAGCCACTAGTAAACACGACGGCCCCCGGGTCTATTCACATCCATCGTTTACACCTCCGCTTTTACTTTGCTTTGTTACTTTGTTGCTTTCAGTTCTCACTTGGCAAACAATCTATAAGGGATTGACAACCCCTTCATAGCATTGGGAGCAAGTTTTTGTGTTTGTGCAGGATCTTGAGATACTCCTCCACTGGATTGATACCTTGGTTCTCAAACTGAGGGAAATACTTACCACCGCTACGCTACATCACCCTTTCCTCTTTGAGGGAACACCAACGCAAGGCTCCAAGGCCATGGGGGAAACCCTTTGCATACTTGCCTAGGAAGTCCCTTAAGGCGTAGCCGCAGCAGAAGGATCAAGCCAAGTATTCTCCCGTCGACGTGCCTATTTCTGGCGCCATTGGAAGGTCTTTTGTTGCAGTAGCAGAAGTATTTCTGGCGCTGTTGCCGGGGAGAAGAAATCAAGATCTATGCAAGTAGGTCTCACAAACTCTTCTCTTGCATTTACTTTTGTTGCCAATTGCCTCTCGTTTTCCTCTCCCCCACTTCACATTTGCCGTTTCCATTTGCCTTTCTCTTTTGTCGTGTTCTTTTGCCTGTTTCACTCTCTCTTCCTGCTCGTTTGTGTGTGAGATAGTCCATCAATGGCTAGACCCACCACTCCAAATGGCACCCCTGAAAATGAAGTTCTCAATTTCAGGTAGAATGAGGAAGAAAATTTGAAGGATGCTTGGTACAGGATTTGCAATGCTCAAAGTAGATCTAGTCGTAAGCAATCCACTACCGTCCTCCTTCACAGTTTCTATGTTGGAATTTCTCCTTGGAATAGGTATATCCTTGATACCATTGTAGGCGGGAACTTTTTGGGGAGCCATACTGTTGACTCCTATAGAGCTATCATGAATTTGGTAGGCTCACCCCCGCTCATGGTTAATGGAACTATCTTGACCTTGGAACATGTGATGCAAAGGCTTGACGCTATTGAAAACAAAATTGCCACAGTTGAACTTATTAAGGGTTTGGATAGAAAGATCCACAATCAAATTTTTCAGTACGGATCCAAAGTGGGAAACTTTTTGAAAAATTTAAAGAGAAGGAACTTATAGTTAATGATTCTTCTAGAATTGGCAAATTAGAAGATGTCATAACCAACTTGGGTTCCCCTTTTGCCGTTGTGCAAAATACTCCAAATCTTACTCTCAAAAAGACCGTCAAGCCTGTTTTTGTTCCTAAAGCTAGTGGTGAGTCATCTAATAAAGATGAAAATCTTAAGATGATAAATGATCACACTACCTATGGTTTGAGCACCAAAGATGACTATACGTGATGCCATCACTTTTTGCCTAGCTAAGGGCGTTAAACAAAAGCGCTTGTTGGGAGGCAACCCAACGAATTTATCTTTTTTCTTTCTGTTTTGTGTTTTCCACACTTTCATAATTCTGTTATGATTGTGTTTTTTGTGTTTCTTTTTGCGTTTGTGCCAAGCAAAACCGTTATGATTAGTCTTGGGGATGATCCTTTGGTCATGCTGGAAAAGACACAAACATTCTGCTTTTTTTTCTGTACGTGAGTTTGAGTTGATTCTTTTTTCTTCTGATTGCTACGCAAATTCTTCAGACTGTCGTAATTTTTTAGAATTTTTGAAGACCAGAGGTATACAAAATATACAGATTTCTACAGACTGGTCTGTTGTTAACAGATTCTGTTTTTGTTGTGTTGGTTGCTTATTTTGATGAAACTATGGATAGTATCGGGGGGGTATTAGCCATGGAAGATTGAAAGTACAGTAACCCAACATCAGCACACGTAGAATTTAAGGTTGATACAGTACGTAAGGAAGTGGTGGTTTGCTTTCTTGTACTAATGTTATCACGAGTTTCTGTTTAAGTTTTGTGTTGTGAAGTTTTCAAGTTTTGGGTGAAGTTCTTATGGACAAAAAGATAAAGAGTGGCAAGAGATCAAGCTTGGGGATGCCCAAGGCACCCCAAGAGATTCAAGGACGCCGTAAAAGCCTAAGCTTGGGGATGCCCCGGGAAGGCATCCCCTCTTTCGTCTTCAATCCATCGGTAACGTTACTTGGGGCTATATTTTTATTCACCACATGTTATGTGTTTTTGCTTGGAGCGTCTTGTATCGTAGGAGTCTTTTATTTTTGTTGTGTCACAATAATCCTTGTTGCACACCTAGATAGAGAGACATGCACACACCGTGATTTTGTCGAGCTTCACTTATATCTTTTAGAGCACATCGGTGCGTGGCTTGGTAGTTGATCTATGCCTTGAAAGTAGTCTCAAAAGGGGTAGTTATCCAAAGGGATACGAAAACTTCCACCTTCATGTGCATTGAATAGTTAGAGAAGTGTGATTCATCTCAATTAGTTTTGAGTTGTGGTTATGGTAATTTTGAAGTCATGCTAGTAAGGTGTTGTGGATCTAGAAATACTTGTGTTGAAGTTAGTGATTCCCGTAGCATGCATGTATGGTGAACCGCTATGTGATGAAATCTGAGCATGATTAGTATATTGATTGTCATCCTTTGCATGGCGGTCGGGATCGCGCGATGGTTTATACCTACCAACCCTTCCCCTAGGAGTATGCGTTGAATGCTTTGTTTCGATTACTAATAAAACTTTTGCAACAAGTATATGAGTTCTTCATGACTAATGTTGAGTCCATGGTTTAGATGCACTTTCACCTTCCACCATCACTATCTTCTTAGTGTCGTGCAACTTTCGCCGGTGCACAAAACCCACCATTAGCCTCCCTCAAAACAGCCACCATACCTACCTACTATGGCTTTTTCAAAGTCATTCCGAGATATATTTCCATGCAACTACCACCATGACATGTGCCACCATGTATACATTGCCATTGCATGATCGTAAGATAGCTAGCATGATGTTTCCATTGATGTCTATGCCATGCTAGATCATTGCCACGGTACACTACCGAAGGCATTCCATATAGTCATAGTTGCTCTAAGTTTTGAGTTGAAAGTGTGATGATCATCATTAACGGAGCATTGTCCCATGTGAGGAAATAAAAGTGGCCAAAGAAGCCACCCAAAAAAAAAGAGGCCAAAGAGCCCACCAAATTAAAAAAAATGAGAGAAAAAGAGAGAAGGGACAATGCTACCACTTTTTCCACACTTGTGCATATTAAGCACCATGATCTTCATGATTGAGAGTCTCTCGTTTAGTCACCACCATATAGCTAGTGGAAAATTTTCATTATATAACTTGGCTTGTATATTCCAATGATAGGCTTCCTCAAAATTGCCTTAGGTCTTCGTGAGAAAGCAAGTTGGATGCACACCCACTAGTTTTCTTTAAGAGCTTTCACATACTCTTAGCTCTAGTGCATCATTTGTATGGCAATCCCTACTCATTCACATTGATATCTATTGATGAGCATCTCCACAGCTCATTGATATGCCTAGTTAATGTGAATATCTTCTCCTTTTTGTCTTGCAACCTCCACCACATTCCACGCCATCTATAGTTCTATAACCATGGCTCACGCTCATGTATTGCGTGAGAGTTGAAAAGGTTTGAGAAAGTAAAGGTGTGAAACAATTACTTGGCCAATACCGGGGTTGTGCATGATTTAAATTCGTTGTGCAATGATGATAGAGCATAGCCAGACTATCTGCTTTTGTAGGGATAACTTTCTTTTGGCCTTGTTATTTTGAAAGTTCATGATTACCTTGCTAGTTTGCTTGAATTATTATTGTTTCCACGTTAATAGCAAACTATTGTTTTGAATGTAATGGATATGAACATTCACGTCACGTAAGAGGAATTACAAAGGACATCTATGCTAGGTAGCATGAAAGCATCAAAAATTCATTCTTTATCACTTCCCTACTCAAGGACGAGCAAGAGTTAAGCTTGGGGATGTTTGATACGTCTCAAACGTATCTATAATTTTTGATGGTTTCCGTTGTTATCTTGTCTTCTTTGGATGTTTTGTGTACCTTTTATATCTTTTTTGGGACTAACTTATTAATTCAGTGCCAGTTCCTATTTTTTATGTGTTTTTGACTCTTTTCAGATCTGAGTTTGGAACGGAGTCCAAACGGAATAAAAACCCCGAAATGATTTTTTCCCCCAATGGAAGAAGATCAGGGGGCCTCTCGGCCAAGCCAGGTGGGC
Source organism: Hordeum vulgare subsp. vulgare (assembly GCF_904849725.1). NCBI lineage: Eukaryota > Viridiplantae > Streptophyta > Magnoliopsida > Poales > Poaceae > Hordeum > Hordeum vulgare. The sequence continues at coordinate 472,942,427 of NC_058520.1, forward strand.
TCCAAGGAGCCCACAAGCCCCCACTCTGCCACCAGGGGGAGGCGGCGGTGGCAGGGCTTGTGGCCTCTCTGGCCGCCCCCTGACCTAGATCCTTGGCCTATATATTCCCAAAAAGTCAGCAAAAAATAAGGGGAGCCTCGAAAATACTTTTCCGCCGCCGGAAGCTTCCGTTTCCGCGAGATCTCATCTGGAGACCCTTCCCGGCACCCTGCCGGAGGGGACTTTGGAGTTGGACGGCTTCTTCATCATCATCATCACCCCTCCAATGACTCGTGAGTAGTTCACTTCAGACCTACGGGTTCGTAGATAGTAGCTAGATGGCTTCTTCTCTCTCTTGGATCTTCAATACAAAGTTCTCCATGATCTTCATGGAGATCTATCCGATGTAATCTTCTTTGGCGGTGTGTTTGTCGAGATCCGATGAATTGTGGATTTGTGATCAGATTACCTGTGATATATATTTGAGTCTTTGCTGATTTCTATTATGCATGATTTGATATCCTTGTAAGGGCCTGCTTGGGACTACTTCAATTCACCAAAATCAACTTCACTTCATCAAATTCACTTTGGAGCAGTTTCATACAGAAGCTATAACACTATCAAGAGAATGTTTGGCTTCCATCTAGCTCCAGCTTCAAGAATAGAAAATTTGGTGGAAAGAATCTATTTGATTGGTTGAGGGGAAAGAAATGAAGGGTTATCCACTTACTGGTGGCAGTGGTGGGTAATTTTCCCCCAACTCCAACTTCTAGACTTTTTTGGAGCACCCTCTCAGGAACTTCATAAAAACTTTGAAGTTGTACCTCAGATTCTAGTTTTTTTGTGGAGCAGCATATGGTGGAGCTATCCCGTTTGGCTTGTTTTTTCTGGAGCAGAGCTGAATTTTAAGGAGCAGAGCACTCCCAAACAGGCTCTAAGTCTCTCCGAGTCTTGGGTTTTGTTTGGCCAACTAGATCTATGATTCTTGCAATGGGAGAAGTGCTTGGTTTTGGGTTCTACCATGTGGTGGCCTTTCCAAGTGACAGTAGGGGCAGCAAGGCACACATCAAGTAGTTGCCATCAAGGGTAAAAAGATGGGGTTTTTATCATTGGTTTGAGATTATCCCTCTACATCATGTCATCTTGCTTAAGGCGTTACTCTGTTCTTATGGACTTAATACACTAGATGCATGCTGGATAGCGGTCGACGTGTGGAGTAATAGTAGTAGATGCAGACAGTATCGGTCTACTTGTTTTGGTCGTGATGCCTATAGAAATAATGATTGCATAGATATCGTCACGACTTTGCGCGGTTCTATCAATTTCTCGACAGTAATTTGTTCACCCACCGTCTACTTGCTTTCATGAGAGAAGACACTAGTAAACACTATGGCCCCCGGGTCTATTCACATCCATCGTTTACAACTCTGCTTTTACTTTGCTTTGTTACTTTGTTGCTTTCAGTTCTCACTTGGAAACACAATCTATAAGGAATTGACAACCCCTTCATACCGTTGGGAGCAAGTTTTTGTGTTTGTGCAGGATCTTGAGATACTCCTCTACTGGATTGATACCTTGGTTCTCAAACTGAGGGAAATACTTACCACCGCTACGCTACATCACCCTTTCCACTTCGAGGGAACACCAACGCAAGGCTCCAAGGCCACGGGGGAAATCCTTTGCATACTTGCCTTGGAAGTCCCTTAAGGCGTAGCCGCAGCAGAAGGATCAAGCCAAGTATTCTCCCGTCGACTTGCCTATTTCTGGCGCCATTGGAAGGTCTTTTGTTGCAGTAGCAGACGTGATGCCTATATGTATGATCATTGCCTTAGATATTGTCATGAATTTGCGCGGTTCTATCAATTGCTCGACTCTAATTTGTTCACCCACCGTGATACTTGATATTTTGAGAGAAGCCTCTAGTGAACACTATTGCCCCCGGGTCTACTCCACATTATATTTTCAGCCTTACTCTTTTTCTTTGTTTCACTTTCCGCCTTCATATCTCACTTTGCAATCAATCTTGAAGGGATTGACAACCCCTTTATAGCGTTGGGTGCAAGATCTTTTGTGTTTGTGCAGGTACTCTTGACTTGACGAGATTCTCCTACTGGATTGATACCTTGGTTCTCAAACTGAGGGAAATACTTACTTCTCCTGTGCTGCATTGCCCTTTCCTCTTCAAGGGAAAAACCAACGCAAGCTCAAGAGACGACAGAAGATCTCTGTCGCCGTAGCAGAAGAATTTCTGGCGCCGTTGCCGGGGAGGATCAAGTCAAGGAGTCCTCCAAGTAAGTGTCGCAAACTCATCTCTTGCATTTAACTTTTTTGCCTCTCATTTTCCTCTCCCCCACTTCTGAAAAACAACAATTTACAAAAAGATTTGCCTTTTTTTTTTGCCTTTTTCGTTTGCTTTTTCCTTCGCCTTTTTCTCCCGCTTGCTTTCTATTCGTTTGTGTCGGATAGTCTACTTGTCCTCATGGCTAGATCCACCACTTCGAACGATACTCCCGAGAACAAAGTTCTCAATTTCAAACAAATTGCGGGAGAAAACTTAAAGGACGCTTGGTATAGGATTTGCAATGCTCAGTGTAGATCTACTCATAAGCAATCTACTACCGTCCTGCTTCACAGCTTTTATGTGGGTATTTCTCCTTGGAATAGGTATATTCTTGACACCATCGTAGGTGGAAATTTCTTGGGTAGCCATACCGTTGATTCTTACGGAGCTGTAATAAATTTGGTAGGCTCACCCCCACTCATGGTTAATGGAACTACCTTAACTCTAGAACATGTGATGCGTAGGCTGGATATCATTGAAAATAAAGTTGCTACGATCGAGCTTATTGAGAATTTGGATAAAAATATCCACAATCAAATCACTCAGTACGGATCCAAGGTAGGAATGGTTTTGAAACATTTAAAGGAGAAGGAACCAACAGTTAACGAAAAACTAGGTCATGATTCTGCTAAGATTGGCAAACTAGAGGATGTTATAATCAACTTGGGTTCCGCTTTTGCCGCTGTGCAGAATACTCCAATTTTTTCCCACAATAAAGTCACCAAGTCTGTTTTTGTTCCCAAAAATAGTGGTGAATCATCTAGCAAGAAAGATGAAAACCATAAGGTGATAAGTGATCATGCCACTTATGGTTTGAGCACCAAAGACGACGATATGTGATTCTATCGCCTTATGCCTAGCTAAGGGCGTTAAACAATAGCGCTTGTTGGGAGGCAACCCAATGAATTTATTTCTTTTTCTTTCTGTTTTGTTGTGTCCACACCATCATAATTCTTTTATGGTTGTGTTTTTTGTGTTTCTTTTTGTGTTCGAGCCAAGCAAAACCTTTATGACTAGTCTTGGTGATGGTTGTTTGATCATGCTGGAAAAAGACAGAAACTTTTCGCTTACGCGATGATTTTTCATTTTTATTCATAAAGAGATTTTGAGTTGATTCTTTTTTCTGCTGGTTGATATGCCTTTTGCCCAGGCAGTCATAATTTTTCAGAATTTTTGAGGTGCCAGAAGTATACGAAGTATACAGATTCCTACAGACTGGTCTGTTTTTGATAGATTCTGTTTTTGTTGAGTTGGTTGCTTGTTTTGATGAAACTATGGATAGTATTGGGGGGTACTAGCCATGTGAAAGTGAGAATACAGTAACCTAACACCAATATAAATAAAAATCAAGATTGCTACAGTACGTAAAGAGGTGGTAGTTTGTTTTCTTGTGCTAATGTTATCACGAGTTTCTGTTTAAGTTTTGTGTTGTGAAGTTTTCAAGTTTTGGGTGATGTTCTCATGGACAAAGAGATAAGGAGTGGAAAGAGCTCAAGCTTGGGGATGCCCAAGGCTTCCCAAGCCAAATTAAAGGACACCAAAAAGCCTAAGCTTGGGGATGCCCCAGGAAGGCATCCCCTCTTTCGTCTTGAATCCATCAGTAACATTACTTGGAGCTATATTCTTATTCACCACATGATATTTGTTTTGCTTGGAGCATCTTGTATCTTAGGAGTCTTTTCTTTTTGTTGTTTCACAATCATCCTTTCTGCACACTTTTTGAGAGAGACATGCACTCATCATGATTTTGCTAGAATGCTCATCGTGCTTCACTTATATCTTTTGAGCTAGATAATTTTGCTCTATGTGCATCACTTAGATCTTTTAGAGCACGGCACTACGTGACTTGGTAGTTGGCTTATGCTATGAAAGTAGTCCCAAAGGTGATAGGTAACCAAAGAGGATACAAAAACCTCCATCTTCATGTGCATTGAGTAGAAAGAGAAGTCTTGATTCCTCTCAATTAGTTTTGAGATATGGATTTGGTAATATTAAGAGTTATGTTAGTAGGGTGTTGTGAATCTAGAAATACTTGTGTTGAAGTTAGTGATTACCGTAGCATGCAAGTATGGTGAACCACTATGTTAGGAAGTCAGAGCATAATTGATCTATGATTGTCATCCTTTGTGTTGAGGTCGGGATTGCGCGATGGTTAACACCTACCAACCCTTCCCCTAGGAGTATGCGTTTAGCACTTTGTTTCGATTACTAATAAAAACTTCCGCAACAAGTATGTGAGTTCTTCATGACTAATGTGAGTCCATGGTATAGATGCACCTTCACCTTCCACCATTGCTAGCCTCTCTAGTGTCGCGCAATTCTCGCCGATGCACAAACCCACCATATGCCTTCCTCAAAATAGCCACCATACCTACCTACTATGGCATTTTCATAGCCATTCCGAGATATATTGTCATACAACTCCCACCATTCCGTCTCATGACTTGTGCTGTCACTCTCATATTGCCATTGAATGATCGTAAGATAGCTAGCGAGATGTTTCAACGTCATACGCCAAGCTAGATCGTTGCACATCCCAGTACACTGCCGGAGGCATTTCCTATCGAGTCATCATCGTTCTAAGCTTTGAGCTGTGAGTAAATAAAAGTGTGATGATCATCATTATTGGAGCATTGTCCCATGTGAGGAAATAAAAAAAAGAGCCCAAAGAGCCCAAATAAAAAAAAGACAGGCCCAAGAGCCCAAATAAAAAAAGAGAAAAATAGAGAAGGGACAATGCTACTATCTTTTTCCACACTTGTGCTTCATAATAGCACCATGTTCTCCATGATTGAGAGCCTCTCATTTCGTCACCACCATAAGCTAGTGGGAATCTTTATTATATAACTTGGCTTGTATATTCCAATGATGGGATTCCTCAAAATTGCCCTAGGTCTTCGTGAGCAACAAGTTGGATGCACATCCACTAGTTATCCTTTTGAGCTTTCACATACTTATAGCTCTAGTTTATCATTTGTATGGCAATCCCTACTCATTCACATTGATATCTATTTATGGGCATCTCCATCGCCCTTTGATATGCCAAGTCCATGTGACCATCTCCTCCTTTTTTGTCTCACAACCACCACCACACTCTATTCCACCTATAGTGCTATATCCATGGCTCACGCTCATGTATTGCGTAATAGTTACAAAAAGTTTGAGAAAGTAAGAGTGCGAAAACAATTACTTAGCCAATACCAGGGTTGTGCATGATTTACATTAGTTGTGTGAGGATGATGGAGCATAGCCAGACTATATGATTTTGTAGGAATAACTTTCTTTGGCCTTGTTATTTTGAAAGTTCATGATTACCTTGCTAGTTTGCTTAAAGTATTATTGTTTTCATGTCAATAGCAAACTATTATTTTGAATCTTACGGACCTGAACATTCATGTCACATGAAAGAAGTTGCAAAGGACAACTATGCTAGGTAGCATTCCACATCAAAAATTCAGACTTTATCACTTCCCTACTCGAGGGCGAGCAGGAGTTAAGCTTGGGGATGCTTGATACGTTTCCAACGTATCTGTGATTTTTGATGGTTTCATGCTATTATCTTGTCAAACTTTGGACGTTTTGTATGCCTTTTATATATTTTTTGGGACTAACTTATTAACTTAGTGCCAAGTGCCAGTTCCTGTTTTTTCCGTGTTTTTGACCCTTTTCATAGGAGAATTTTAAACGGAGCGGAATAAAATCTGCGGAATGATTATTTCCATAACAGAAGACACGCCGGAGACTTGAGAACCAAGGCAGGAGACCTCGGAGGAGGTCACAAGCCCACCAGGCCCGACGTAGGGGGGCGGTCCTAGCAGGCTTGTGAGCTCCCCATGGCTCCCCTGCCCTAGGTTTTTCGCCTATATATTCCCTAAAATCCCAGAAAAAATCAGGAGATCATCAAAAATACTTTTCCGCCGCCGCAAGCTTCTGTCTCCGCAAGATCCCATCTGGGGCACGTTCTGGTGCCCTGTCGAGGGGGGATTTGGATACGGAGGGCTTCTTCATCAACACCATGACCTCTCCGATGATGCGTGAGTAGTTCACCATAGACCTACGGGTCCATAGCTAGTAGCTAGATGGCTTCTTATCTCTCTTGGATCTTCAATACAAAGTTCTCCATGATCTTCATGGAGATCTATCCGATGTAATCTTCTTTTGCGGTATGTTTGTCGAGATCCGATGAATTGTGGATTTATGATCAGATTATCTATGAATCTTATTTGAGTTTCTTCTGATCTCTTATATGCATGATTTCATATCCTTGTAGTTCTCTTCGAGTTGTGGGTTTTGTTTGGCCAACTAGATCTATGATTCTTGCAATGGGAGAAATGCTTGGTTTTGTGTTCATACCGTGCGGTGACCTCACCCAGTGACAGAAGGGGTAGGGAGGCACGTATCGTGTTGTTGCCATCAAGGGTAAAAAGATGGGGTTTTCGTCATTGGTTTGAGATTATCCCTCTACATCATGTCATCTTGCTTAAGGCGTTACTCTGTTCATCATGAACTCAATACACTAGATGCATGCTGGATAGCGGTCGATGTGTGGAGTAATAGTAGTAGATGCAGAAAGTATTGATCTACTTGTCTCAGACGTGATGCCTATATGTATGATCATTGCCTTAGATATCGTCATGACTTTGCGCGGTTCTATCAATTGCTCGACAGTAATTTGTTCACCCACCGTGATACTTGCTATTTTGAGAGAAGCCTCTAGTGAACACTATGGCCCCCGGGTCTACTCCACATTATATTTTCAGCCTTACTCTTTTTCTTCGTTGCATTTTCTGCCTTCAGATCTCACTTTGCAATCAATCTTGAAGGGATTGACAACCCCTTTATAGTGTTGTGTGCAAGCTCTTTTGTGTTTGTGCAGGTACTCTGGACTTGATGAGATTCTCCTACTGGATTGATACCTTGGTTCTCAAACTGAGGGAAATACTTACTGCTCATGTGCTGCATCGCCCTTTCCTCTTCAAGGGAAAAAACAACGCAAGCTCAAGAGATGACAGAAGATCTCTGTTGCCGTAGCACACACCACCCAAAATTACATATTCATCTTTGTTTTAAAACAATGATCTTTGGCAGCTCTGCAAATCCCTCCTTCCTATGTGAAGGGACAATCTATTTACTTTCATGTTACTTGATTTTCATGTTGAGTCAACTTCTTATTCCAACCTCAATCTATTAGTTGGCAAGCACCATGTGATGGGGAAAGATCCACAGATATATATCTAGCCAATCTATTTGATCATGATTCATTATTTTTGAGAATTATATTTATGATAAGTACATTGGGAGGCAAAACATTAAGCCCCTATCTTTTCTGTGTTTGATGGATGTTGTTTGTTCTAAATATATGCTTTGAGTACCAGCAATCATAGAAGACTGTATGATAATTGAGTATGTGGAGCTCTTACTTAGACTTGATGATGCATTGAAATTGTTTGATGACTAAGAACATATGATGTTGAGTTTCAAGAGAATGCATTGTTTGAACCATGACATGTGAATTAATTGCTACTCAACCATTATGATTTTTATGAAACAAATAGTTGGTTATGATGCTAGAAAATGTGATTTGAATTAACGTTGATCAAACTTATATACTATGCTAGCATTCACACTTCATAAATTATTTCTTTTATCATTTACCTACTCGTGGACTAGTAGGAATTAAGCTTGGGGATCATGATACGTCTCCAACGTATCGATAATATATGAAGTTTTCATGCCATGTTCGTTTATGTCTAAAATAGTTTTTATATGGTTTTGATGCACTTTATATGATTTATTTAGAACTAACGTGGACTGATGTTGTTTTCAACAGAATTACCATGGTGTTGTTTTTGTGCAGAAAATGAAAGTTAGCGGAATCGCTCGAAACTTCTTTATAACTTTTTCTGGAGGAAATAAGAAATACTGGAGCGAAGAACCACGAGAGGGGATCCACCTGTGGGCCACAAGCCAACACCCCCTAGGCCACGCCCTAATGGCTTGTGGGGCCCACGTGGATCCATTTGGCGTGATTCCAACACTAAAAATCCTATATATACCAGAAACCCCAAAAATATAGAGAGAACTTCTGCTCTGCCGCCACAACTCTCTATATCGACAAAAAAACATCTAGGGCCTTTCTAGTACCCTGTCGGAGAGGGGAAATCATCTCCAGTGGTCATCTTTATCATCCCGGCAGAGGCCATGACGAGGAGGGAGTAGTTCACCCTCGGAGCTGAGGGTATGTACCAGTAGCTATGTGTTCAATCTCTCTCTCTCATGTTCTTGAGATGGAACGATCTTGATGTATCACGTGCCTTGTTAATATAGTTGGATCATATGATGTTATTCCCTTGCTACCTTGTTGTGATGAATTGAATCTTTCCATTTAAGATCTTGTTATGTTGGATTGAATATTTTGGTTTGAGAACACTTGATGTATGTCTTGCATGTGGAACTCATAGTGACATTGGGTTATTCAAGTGATTCACTTGATATATGTTATGGCATCAACTTGCGGATTCCGTTGACCTTGGGGTTCTATGCATAGGGGTTGATTGCATGTTTTCATACTATGTTCTCCGATAGAAATCTTGGTGCTCCTTGAAGTTCTTTGTGTTGGAGTGAATATGATAGGTTTGAAATTGTTCGATGCATGTCGCTTAATTGACCCACACATACTTGAGGTGACATTGGAGTATCTAGGTGACATTAGGGTTGATTGATATGTATCATGGGTGATATTCTAGTACGAACTCTAGGGCTATTTGTGTCACTCATAGGAATATCTCAAAAGATTGATCAGAAAGAATAACTTTGAGGTCGTTCTACTACCTACACCAATTTCATCTTATTGTTCTCTCCTAGATAGGACCTTTGGAGTGATTCTTTGTTGCACCTTGAGGGATGATCACATGATTATACTATGTTAGCATTGTTGAGAGATTGCACTGGTGAAAGTATGAACCCTAGGCCTTATTACCAAGCATTTATACAACGTTTTGCTCGTTGTTTTACACTTCCTACATTGCTGTTTTATATTTTCAGATTACAAAAACCTATATATACTATCCATACTACACTTGTATCACCATCCTTCGTCGAACTAGTGCACCTATAAAATTTAGCATTCTATTGGGTGTGTCGGGGACACAAGAGATTTTTTTGTATTTGATTGGAGGGTTGTTTGCGATAGACCATCTTCATCCTACGCCTCACACGAATTGATAAACCTTAAGTCATCCACTTCAGGGAAAATCGCTATTGTCCTACCAAACTCTACGCTTGGAGGACCAACATAGTCTACAAAAAAAAATTGTGTAGTAGACATCAATAGCAACTTTGTTGTCATAGTCAATTGAAATCTCTTCCAAAATAGCGGACTCGTCACTAAATAAAGTCACGACCTCTCCAAATCCAATTTTATCATTATTAAAATAATATTTAACACCCTCCAAATTAGTGGGATCATTACTACCTAGAGTTTACATTCTTCCAAACCCACTTTCATCAATATAATCATCATAAATAGGAGGCATTCTATCGTCATAATATACATGCGCATCAAAACTTGGAGGACAAGATATCATCTTAATCAAACATAGCATCCCTAAGCTTGTGGCTTTGCATATCATTAGCATCATGGATATTCAGAGAATTCATACTAATAATATTACTATAATGCTCATCATTGAAGGAATTCACATTAAGCATTATCATAAATTCTTCCTCTAACAATTGGGCACAATTTTCGGAACCACAATTTTCACAAAAGACATTAAAAAGATGAAGCAAATACGGCAACCTAAACTCCATTTTTTGTAGTTTCCTCTTTATGAACCAAACTAGTGATAAACAAGAAACTAAAAGATTTAATTGCAAGATCTAAATCTATACCTTCAAGAACTCGCCTCCCCGGCAACGGCGTCAGAAAAGAGCTAGATGTATACTATGCAATTTATTCTTGTAGACGTTGGGCCCCCAAGTGCAAGGTTTTGTAGGACAGCGGCAAATTTCCCTCATGTGGATGACCTAAGGTTTATTAATCTGTGGGGGTGTAGAATGAAGATGGTCTCTCTCAAAAAACCGTGAAATCAAATACAAGAAACATCTTGTGTCCCCAACAGACCCAATACAATGGCAAATTGCATAGGTGCACTAGTTTGGCGAAGAGATGGTGATACAAACGTGGTATGGATAGTAGATATAGGTTTTCGTAATCTGAATAAATAAAAACCGCAAGGTAATAAATGGTAAACGACACGCAAAACATTGTATAAATGGTTCAAAATAGGCCTAGGGTTCATACTTTCACTAGTGGAATCTCTCAACAATGCTAACATAGTAGAATCATATGATCATCCCTAAACGTGCAACAAAGAATCACTCCAAAGTTCACAAGTAGCGGAGAACATAAGACGAAGTTGTTGTAGGAAGAGAACCACCTCAAAGTTATTCTTTCTTATCAATCTTTTGAGCTATTCCTATAAGTGTCACAAACAAACCTAGAGTTCGTACTAGAATAACACCCATGATACATATCAATCAACCATAATGTCACCTAGATACTCCAATGTCACCTCAAGTATCCGTGGGCTAATTATACGACATGCATCAAACAATTTCATATTCATTATTTTCAATCCAACAAAAAGAACTTCAAAGAGTACCACAAGATTTCTATCGGAGAACGTAGTATGAAAACGTGCAATCAACCCCTATGCATAGATCTGCAAGGTCAATGGTATCAGCAAGTTGATGCGATAACATATATCAAGTGGAACAATAGTAATACCCTAATGTCACTATGGGTATCCACATGCAAGACATACATCAAGTGTTCTCAAACCAAAATATATAATCCAACATAACAGATCTCAAAGGGAAAGATTCAATTCATCACAACAAGATAGCAAGGGAAGAACACTATATGGTCCAAATATATTAACAAAGTCTGTGATACATCAAGATTGTGCCATCTCAAGAACACAAGAGAGAGAGAAAGAACAAACGCCTAGCTACTCGTACATACCCTCAGCCTCGAGGGTGAACTACTCCCTCCTCATCATGGTCTCCATCGGGATTATGAAGATGGCCACCGGAGATGATTTGCCGTTTCCGGCAGGGTACTGGAAAGCCTTCAGATGGGTTTTTCATTGATACAGAGAGTTGCGGTAGCACAGCGAAAGTTCTTTCTTTATTTCTGAGAATTTCTGTATATATAGGAATATTTGGCGTTGCAATCACGCTAAACGGAGCCATGTGGGCCCCACAAGGCATCAGGGTGTGGCTAGGCGAGTGGCTGCGCCGTGTTGCCTTGTGGCCCACAGGTGGCTCCGCTTTGTTGGTTCTTTGATCCACTATTGCTCATATGTTCGAGGAAAATCATCAAAAATTTTGAGGCGATTCCGAGAACTTTCATTTTTTCCACAAAAAAGAACACCACGGTAATTCTGCTAAAAAGAGCGTTAGTTCGGCTAAGTTCTAAATAAATCACAAAAATTGCATCAAATCCATATAAAAATATTGTAAACATAGGTGAATATGGCATGAGTACTTAATAAATTATCGATACGTTGGAGATGTATCAGGCACCGCCTTGGGCGAAATTAGAAGCCATAGTCAGAACGGGAGTAGGAAATAGCTCTCGAGCGGGAACATGGAGCTTGCACGAGAAACTTAGGGGGGAAAGAGGGAAACAAAGGTGAAGTCCCCGCCCTCCCTTGCTACAATCCCCTCCCTTCCGATGCTCTATTTCTATGCGTGCCTCGACGACTGGCTGCCCTTTTTGTCCTCCACCTTTATGTCTTCTCATATGTATATGCTTCTTCTCCTCCGTATCTGCTTATGCTGCCGCTTCTCATCATCTGGCTGAAATTCAAGGGCACTTTCCCTCATGTACACGAGATTATTTGAGACCTATGCTTTGTTACATCTCCTAATTGGCTTCCATATCTTATATATTTATGTGTCTAAGGCGATGCCTTGCCTTACGCTCTAGTGCCAAGTGGTGAGGCACCCCCCCCCCAATGCCTCACCTTGCCTTACCGCCTTAAAACATTGGAGCAAACTCTCACCCCGAATCACCTAACAGTCTCCTCCTATGCCGCCCTAGAACCCTCGGTTGATGAGAGAAGGGCGAACAAAGAATGGAAAGGGTACTCAATTTAGTGGAATGAGGAGTTCGACAACTGAGGAAAACGTCTAGGGCTTGGGTTAGCAAGTAGGGTAAATCCATATAATAAATTATATAACCATGGTACAGGGACACACTTAAAAGTTGGCATGCAAATAAGTTATGTGCAGCTAAAGTTCTTCTACTATGATCCATCGCATATGAACATTATCAAGATGTTGATAAAACATAATAATTATCTTTTGTATCGTGTAGTCAGGAACTAAAAAGTACCAATACCTAATATCCTAATTAGATCAGTTAGGGATAATATAATTATTATCAGCAGTGCAATGGTCAAAATCAGGCACAAACTCTTACAAATTTACTTATACGTCCTGCGTTCTTAAATATAAGTCTTTTTAGAGGATTTACTTGGAAACTACATACACATTGTAAGTGCATCTAGTGCCCCTTAGTGATTTTGGTGGTTTGAAGACTTATAGGTTAAGTATCTAATGTGTTCTTGAGTGTACAGAGGATCTATAAGTCGCTGAGGAGTTTGATATATTCGGTGAATATCGACCCCTAAAAATGTATATCTTTAGTTGAAGAAATTGGTCTGAAGCTAAAGAAATGAATCGCGAAGAATTTGCGATGAAATTGATATTCCTCATGAAGATATTGAAATTGAGAAATTCGGTGTATCCTGAAGAAAATCAATCTGAAGACTTTGAAGCATGAAGATTTATCATTTCTGTTTTCTTTTCTTCACACTTGAGTAATAGGAACACCGTAATGTTAAAGGGGGTTAAAGTAACACACTGGAATGAATTTCCTCATGATGCTCAACCCAAGCCTAATCCTACCAAAAGCATCAAGTGAGGAATATGAGAGACATGAGGACTCTCACAGTTGAGGGTCCCGACCGTTATGGATAGTCACGCCACATCATTGGTCTTATCCACACCAACGGTCATATTATTTAAGGGCATTAATGTCAAATCATGTCGAGATGCTCCCAGGCTATAAATAGCCGCCCCCTACAACCATTAGTTGGTTGGCTGCTCCTTTAGAAACTGACACTTGTCATAAGAGCAACCCAAATTCCTCAGAGTCTTTGAGAGTAATTCATCAGTGAGGAAATACCCCAAACACCAAACCACAAACCAAAAACCAAGTGATTGAGCATCACTGAAGAAGTTGTTCCTGTGTGGGACTGAAGCCTTTTACCTTTGAGGACTGTGCATCCTCCAGACGGTTAGGCGTCATGGTCTAGAGCAGTCGAGCAGTCAATTGTGGATCGCCAGGTGACCAGGTTTGTGAGGGTTTGGAAGTCTGCCCTGAAGACTTACCACGAGTGTTGGGCGAGGACTGTGTGTTCTTAGCCCAAGGAGAATACGATAGGGACTGTGTGTCCCGGGACTGTGTGTCCTTTGGTTTCAATACCAAGCCGCTCCAAACCAGATGTACAACTGTCACAGCAGTTGGAACTGGGTCATCAACCACTGTCTCCACTATGAAACGGCTTCTATTTCCTCAACTCTTTATATTCCTCAGATTGCGTGTTGATGATTTTCACTGTCACTGTTTAAAGAATTTGCTGAAGACTTTCTCTGAAATTCCTCAATCCCAAATTCTTCACGCGAGTTAATCCTCATCTGTTTTCTGCGTGCCTGCATACTCTGCAAACTGTTTTCATATTCTTCATCCTGAAAAACTGCTGTAGTGATACTTTGCACTCCTGATCCTTTGTTGTTTCCGCTGTAAGTTAGTCATCAGTGAGGAATTTCCTCAAAAGGAATTTCCTCAGTGATGAAATTCTAAAAATCTCCTGTTCACCCCCCCCCCTCTAGTCGATATAACGCACTTTCAATTGGTATCAGAGCAAGGTACTCCCTTGTTCTCTGTGATTTTGGTTTAACCACCTAGAGTTTTAGTTATGTCGACTGCAGGCATGATTAAGGTTACTGCAACATGTCCTACTTTTGAAGGAAAGGACTTTCCCTTCTGGAAGACCAAGATGCAGATGCATCTACAAGCTATTGACAACGATCTCTGGTATATTGTGGAACATGGCGTCCCTATCGTCACTGCTACTATCTCTGCCGCTGATGTGAAGAAATTCAAGCAACTTGATTCTCAAGCGAAGAATATCATCTGTGGCCATCTGAGCAAGGGCCAGTATGGCAGAGTAAGTGCTTTGGGCTCAGCAAAACTTATCTGGGAAAGGTTGTCCAAAGTGAATGAAGGAGTATCAACCCAGCGTGATTCTCGTGTTGATGTTCTTCGCAATCTTTTCAATGCTTCAAGAGGTTTGACAATGAAAGCTGCCAAGATACCTTTGATCGCCTCACTGACATATCAAATGAACTGCAAGCACTAGGAGCTCGAGACATTACCGATCACGAAGTCGTGAAGAAACTGCTACGATCTTTGGATTCTTCATTTGATACTTTAGTTTTGATGATTCAAGAAAGACCAGACTACAAGATGCTTGATCCACCTGATATACTAGAAAGACTCAATACTCATGAATTCCAACAAGAAGAAAAGAGAGATCTATATGGACCAAGCTACTCTAGACCACGTGCACTGAAGGCCAAAGCAATTTCCTCATCTGAAGAAGAAGACTCGTATGGTAGCATTGGTGATCCTGAAGAATTTGGACAGGAGCTTGCAATGCTCCTGATGAAATTCCAGAGGTTTACATGGCGTGGCCAGTTCGGTAAATCTTCAAGAAGAGATATGAGGAAATCAGAATCTTCATCTGAGGACTACAAGAAAAGAACCTGCCACAAATGCAAGAAATCAGGTCACTACATTGCTGATTGTCCTCGTTGGGGAAAGGAATCAAAGAAGAAGAAATACAAGGATGAAAGTTCTGATGACTCGAAGAAAAAGAAGAAATCTTCAAAATCCTCATCTTCAAAGTCCTCATCGCACAAGAAGACTAGTTTCAGAAAGAATCGGGCACTTATTGGCAAGGAAATGGATTCCAAGGGAGAATCTGTGGAATGTGATGAAGAGGAGGGTTCTGATGAAGACTCAGAATCCGGACAAGCTAGTCTTGCACTTGCAACCACATTCGTCAGCAAGTCAATCTTCAACACTGAATAAAATGATAACACCATCCACACTGATGACTATGTTGATGACTTCGCTCCAACCTATTGCTTCATGACAAAAGGTTCAAAGGTACTGAATGATGCTTCCTCCTCTGATTCAAGTGACTGTGAACGTGATGATTATAAAAAACCCAGTTATAGTAAACTTGCTATCATTGCCACTAAACAACAAACTGCCCTGGAAAAGCTTCAGAAACTGCTAGATAGAAGCGATGATCTGTTGAATGATGAAATTAATCTTACCCAAATCCTCACTGAAGATATGAAAAGTCTTCAGTCTAGATTTGATAATCTTCAAGATCGTCATAGTACACTCCTCGCTAATCATGAGAAATTTTCCTATGAATTTCTTCAAAGGAAGCTTGATCTATAGAAGTTGAGGATTTCTCATGATGATCTTCGTATGGAAAATGATTCATTACTAGCTCAACAGATCAGTGCTGCTCAAGCTGAATTCATTCCTCCATGTCTTAAATGCATCGAACGTGAAACTGCTAATTCTTCACCAGAATCATCAAATGCTTCAATTGCTACAAATTCTTCAACTACTCATGTAGTGTCAAACTC